>NW_019720587.1:0-12491 GCF_002891405.2 Cryptotermes secundus
GTTTAAATATTCATGCTACTTTACTGCAATGGAGTATTGAAAACTTACGTAGCTATAACATTGACTCACTCATGGAGCTCAGCCCTTCTTGGGAAACTGCCAACTGTACAGCATTTTATGGAACTCGAAGTTTCATTAGCGTGTTCACAAGAGCTCTCTACTGGTCCCTATCCTGAGCCAGATCAATTAAATCCATCATAGGTCTCTAAGATCCATTTTAATATTGTACACCCATCTACATCTTGGTCTTACCACTGGTCTCTTTCCTTCTGGCTTTCCCACCAATATCCTATATGCATTTCTTTCTCCCCAATTTGTGCTACATCTCCTGCCCATCGCATCCTCATTGACTTCATCATTCTAATTATGCTTACAGAAGAGTACAATATGAAGTTCCTCATTATGAGCTATAACATTTACTAACAGGAAAACAAATTACGTAGTAACAATAAGAAACATGAGAGATTTAACAGCGTTTTCTTTGCTTCGGAAATTACATTTTCTAGTCCGAGGTGAGGAACATCAGAGACACAAAACTTCCACAGTGCACATCTGTCTACAAATGTTTGTGTCGCAGTTACTTACACAAGCCAAGCAAGGCTGAGGACTCTGCTTTGTGTGGCGGTGTGCCGCTCCTCTGAAGACATCGACCCTTACCTGGAATAAGAGGAGAGCATATTAATTAACTGTCGTAGAATAACAAGCAAGGGGATGAGTGACGCCATTTGGAGCGGAGAGGGAGCCAACTACAGAGTTTTGCATGTTACCGGTTCCGTTTAAACTTGATTGTACTGAGATCAACAGAAAACAAATCAGCGGTGCTTTTTGCTACTTGGCAACGAAGTGCAGATTCGCCAGTCTCCTCCTCTTGCTTTAAATTAACGCCTTAAAAATAAGGTCATTATTTTAAATGCATAGAATCAGGCCCTGGATGTCTGTTTTTCTATTTTTGAAAAGTAAAATTTGAGATTTTTATGTTCTGGGTTGTGGTGTCGTGTAGTCTTGTGGATGGATAGCGCAGTTCCCTCTCTCTCTTCGGAACTGAAGGGTGTGAGGTCGAGGACTCAGTTGGTTACGTAGCCAGGTTTGCAAGAAATGTCATCATTCAGGCCTGTGGGAAATAAGAAAGAGATGGAGCCCGATCCTGGCCAATAGGCGTAATTAACAGGAAATCGGCCTTTCCTTAGGCCACAGTGATTCTACACCCATCTCCCATTCAACATCCACGTATACTCAAAACCTTTTCCTTGCTCTTCACAATTACAGACTGAATATCGAGGAAATATTTTCCTCCGAAATAAAGAATCTTATTTTTTAAGTGTTCCACCGTTTCTGGATAATGCAAACTTTGTTCTTAAAAAGGACATAATTGGGATTGTTATTTCGTTTTAAGTTACTTCTAAGCATCATTAAATTCAAATTATTTTTTCACTTATCTCCGTTCTATAGTATGTTTGACATACAGTGAATACTGTGGCGTGTATACCCATTGCTAGGCAACGACTGGATAAACACATTCCCTCGCAACCAAACCCGCGCAAAAATAGGACGTCTAATGCTAGGAAACAGATTAGTAAACGTATCTCATTAACAACGGGGGTTGTATTTTCTGTGCGGTCCTAGCAAAGTGGTTAGTAGCATGAAGTTAAGTGAAGAGTCGAGTTTCGGGATGCCAGTCTGCCGGGATATGAGCCTGGAATTGAATTGAGTCGAGTCTTCGGAACTGGCAACAAGGGCATTGGGCAGTGCAAAGCGATTTCAAGAGACAATGACACTGTTATGAATCCGTTGCCAGGATACGGCTAAGACTGAGAATCCTAGTGCGTTTGTAACGGTGAAGTGTAAAGTGTGTAGAATAGCGATAGCGCTGTATTGCCTGTAGTCCCGAGTTGTGTGAATGTATAGGGTGCAATACATGCAATCACCAATCCAAAGTCCGTCTATAGTCACCCCGACAAGTGACAATATAAATAAACTGTAATCCCTAGAAAGTCAAAATAGTTATGCAGTGTAGTGCGTTGTTTTGAATCTACAGTCTCGCCACGTAAGTGGGTCGAAGCCAGTCTTGAAGACCAGTCACTGAAGGCAAGCGAAGTAATATAAAGAGGATGGAATATTCAGTTGCTATCGTAAAGCATCGGAAATTTGCTGTAATCAATCTAAAGGGGATTTATAAGTAGGTCACAGCAGTCATTAGGACATCACCGGTCGATGCCCACTGAAGTGGACTCCAAACTCAGCATCAGCTACTGCGTATTTTCTGCCCAGATGCCTTATGTCAGTAGTTCCCAAAGTTTGGGGCGTGCACCACTGGAGGCGTCACGATAGACGACGCACAGACAACACCGAAAAAAAGTCCGGTTATGACAAGTACTGTTGGAATGTGACGTCCTTCCACGGGCGGGGAGGTCTGTTTACCAAGCCGTTCCGTAGAAGCGGGTTGCATATCCTCGTTATTTTTTTTCCTTGGCACTACAGCCCCAGTGGGCCTAGGCCTACCTCCATGAACTTCTCCGTTCACTTCGGTGTTTCTAGATCTTACACATTCGGTAGGACACCTTGGGCGGGTGATCAGCTCGTCGCAAGGCCTCTACCTGTACACAAACACACAAAAAGGCACACATACAAACTAAACATCCATGCCCTGAGGGGGATTCCAACCCACGATCCCGGTTTCCAAGCGAGCGAAGACAGTACATGTCTTAGACCGCGCGGCTACCGTGACCGGCCATAACCTCGTTATACTGTGCATATAAGTTTGAAATGAATACTCTGCTCTTTGTAACACAATTTACAGTAACAATAAATCTACATGCGACATTGCATGAATACTGACATTTTTTTAATTCTTGTTTCTTATCACATTCACGAAGCATTTCTTTTTGATTAGCATTCAACTCATAGCTACATTGTGCAGGAAAGAGAACAAGAATGGTTCTAAGCGGGAAACAAGGGAATTTTAAAGTCAAAACAGAAGGGTTGAAATTGTAGAACATGTTTGAAATGTCTCTGGTCTTTACTTGTAAGTACAAACTTTCCTTTTATTTTAAACATTGCAACTCTTCTGTGCAGTTCAGTCTTCCACAGACTATTGTGTTGGTAGTGGTATGAGTTCGAGACGTAAGGGGTTGGGCACTGAAATGGGGTTCACTCCGCCCCTATCATTAGTGATATATGTAACAATCTCTCCGTCCAACCGTTTCCTCCCTTACTCGGAAAAAACAACCATTCCTCGTAAGAGCCATTAGGACTATGAAGACACGAGTACACCTCACCCACATAACTCACCGCCTACAAAGCTCTCTAGCCTATTACTTAGTGTCTGGCCCCTTGGACGTGAAGCACGCTCTGCTATATCCGAAACCCAGCCCGTCTCTTGACAGTCTAGTGGAGAGAGTACTTAAAGACCAATTTATTACAATTTACGTTTTTCTTAAGTGGGATCCTTAGAACTTGTATAAAATAAGTAATTAGTGACTTAATAACGATTCTCTTGAGCTCTCGAATAAGCTGTAAGGTAGCACAGCGTGCTCTCTCTTTACTGGGAGCGTGCTGATTGCGTATGACGTACAGGCATGCCTCGGAGATACTGCAGGTTCGGTTCCAGATCACCGCAATAAAACGAGTGACACGAATTCCTTGGTTTCCAAGTGCATATAAATGTTATGTTCACACTCTACTGTAGTCTATTAAGCGTGGAACAGCATTATGTTTACAAAACAATGTAAATGCCTTAATTCAATAGTACTTTATTGCTTAAAATGCTGACCATCATCTGAGCTTTCAGCGTGTCCTAATCTTTTTGCTGATGGAGGTCTTGCCTCGACGTTGATGGCTGCTGACTGAACAGGGAGGTGGTTGCTGAAGATTGGGGTGGCTGTGGCAGTTTCTTGAAATAAGACAGGAATGAAATTTTCCGAATCGACTGACTCTTTGTTTCACGAGCTCATTGTAGGTTTATTAATTGGCCTAATTTTAATATTGTAGTCTCAGGAAATGGAGAGACCCGAGGACTCGAAAAGGGACGTAAAGACGGCCGGTCGGTGGAACAGTCAGAATATACACAAAATTTATACATTAAGTTCGCCGTCTTAAGTGGGCGCTGTTTGTGGCGCCCAAAAAAAATTACAACAGTAACATCAAAGATAACTGATCAAAAATCACCATAACAGGTACCATAATAATAATGGAAAAGTTCGAAATATTGCGAGAATTACCAAAATGTGACACAGACACGAAGGTAGCACAATCTGTTGGAAAATGTCACCGATGGACTTGCTCGACGCAGGTTGCCAGACCTTCAATTGGGGGGGGGGACCCGCAATATTTGCGAAGAGCAATAAAACAAGGTTATACCTGGATAAAGTTATTTAGATCTCTCGTATTATCTTTCTGAGTCAGTGGCTCATTTACCTCATAGCCCTGCGGCCATACCTCCTGACTCCCGGTATCATCAGTTGTACCTACCGGACAGTATTTTCACTTACACAATCCTTCAATCTAAAAAAAAAAAAAAAATCACTAAGTGATTTTTAACTCATGATCAAAGTCTGTATTAACACAATCACTCCCTCACTCTGCGACCTGCAGTCACAATTACTCTAACACTTACTAAAGGGATTTATTTGAAATATTGAACCAATTTACTGTGTCCCACACGCTGACTTAACCACACATAATTTCAGTGGACCAAACCATCACTGACCCGATGAATCACTTTCATGTACCAGTCGCTACTCATTCTTCGCCTTAGTCAAGAAGGGGCGGTACTGAAGTTGAACCGTTTCTATCTTACACTCCTTTAGCACGCGGTGGCACAGTTCGTTGAGGCACTATGCTACAAGCAGGGAAGACGCGGGTTCCATTCCCGATTAGGTCACTGGATTTTTCAATTTAGCCAATCCTTCCAGCCGCACTATGGCCCTGGGGTCGACTCAGCCTCTAACGGAAATGAGTATCAGGAATCTTCCTGGAGGTAAAAGTGGGGCCGGCGCGTAAGACTGAAAACCTCACCGCCATCTGTGAGCCTACTGTCTTGAAAATGTGGAAGCCACGACATATCACAACCCTCGGGGCCTCCACGGACTATTACAGGGATAGCTTGACCTTTATTAAAAGATAAAAGAAGCTCATGTGATCACCTTGCTGTCTGTGTGCGTGTGTCTGTATGTGTCTCCATTGCATAACAACTTCCGAACGTCTGAAACGATTTTTATGAAATTTGTTATGTATATTGTGGTATATAGAACCGTCGCTAGTCAACGACCGCGAAACAAAGGACACAGTAGTCATTACTAGGCTACAGCTTTGTAAATACGCACCAGTACTGGAACCGTTGCTAGGAAGCGGCCGGCGCGCAACATTGGAAGTACTGCTAGAAACGGTATTTTCTGTGGTCCACTCTGAGGCTGTCACTTGACCGACAGAGTTCAGTTTTAATCAGGCAGTGCAATTGATTACAGTGGAGTGAAGTAAATTGGTTGATGAAGTCAGTCAGAGAACTGATGGGTTTCAGTCGTTGTGAGCCGTTGCTGTGAGAAGCTGGTAACTGAGGCACGGGAATAGTTCGCGAACACAGAGGAAGGGGAACGCCCGCAGTTGGTAGCCTCTACCAAGCAACGTCTGCGAAGACGTGGCTGTGGACACTGGTGTGTTTGTATAATAATGAACTGTAAAGCGTAGTCACGCACTGTACCGAAGTGCGCAATAAATCGAGTCACCACTCATGTGACTATCATGTGACAAAATCATGTACTCCATATATCCCTCCCATCAGTAATACCAACATTGTAGCACCTCAAAGCTCGAATTTTATTCCTCGTCCGTACTAAAGCTTCTTTCTAACTCTCGTATCAAGTACTCAGATTCTAGTGAAAGGAAAGCAGGCGATTAGTTTTGTAAGCCGGTTGGTAACACGACAATGAATATCACCGTGAACACAAGCTTCTTCTCTCTATTCAGTATTCGAGCTGTACTGTTTTGCGCTTATTATAGGTAATAAACATGTCGCCATGCATTCTGATTCTGATCCCCAGACAAGTAACAAACTCCCTGGGGCCGAGTTCGTCTTGGGAACATAAGAGTCTTCAGTTTGTCTAGGAATTTCTTGCGGCCGATCACAGTGGCCGAGCGGTCTAGGTTATGAAATGTCTGCGCTCGCTCGAACACTGGAATCGTGGGCTCGAATCCCACTAAAGGTACTGATGTTTGCATTTATTCTGTGTTTGTGTTGTCCTGTGTAGGTAGCGGGCGTGCGACGGGCTGATCCCCCGCCCAAGGAGTCCTGGCGACTGTCTAAGACTCAGAAAATGAAGTGAAAAGAACAGATGCACGGATATAGATATAAAACTGGAGGATTCATTAACCTTTTCATAAGGGGTCCCAATGCACGCGGTAGCTATGCTACAAGCCGGAAGGTCGCGGGGTCAAGTCCCGATGAGGTCATTGGATTTTTTCAATCGACCTAATTCTTCCAGCCGCACTATGGCCCTGGGGTCGACTCAGCCTCTAACAGAAATGAGTACCAGGAATTAATTAAATAATTTTCCTAGGGAGTAAAGCGCGGCCGGCGCGAAAGGCTGACAACCTTACCGTCATCTTTGAGCCGACTGTCTAGATAATGTGGGACCCTCAGCGTCTCCCAACCCTATGGGCCTTCACGGCCTGTTACAGGGATAGCTTTACTTTTTTTAAGGTGTCGCAATGATCTCGGTCCTGAGATATATATCTGGTCCACTGCCTTAAATCCTACTCCCTGAGGTTAGTATCAATATTATGCTTCCATCCATGAGAAAATCCTCCAGGTAGCCTTTTCCTTTCAGGACATCAGGCAAAAATTTTGTGCGTGTTCGTCCCACCTCGAAACGTGTGATGTAACTTGCCCATCTCATTCTTCTTGAATCTGTAGTTACAGCAATACTCAGCGAAGAGTACAAAATGGGAATCAATACAGCTCAAGCCTGAGCTCTGATTAAGTCGGAGTGTTCATAAAAATCGCGGACAAAATGCCTATTTGTATATTGTTAGCCTTACGCCCGCCGAGAATTTAACAAAAAATTTCCGCCAAATTATATAAGTATGTAAGTAAAAGTAAAGCTATCCCTGTAACAGACCATGGAGGCCCATTGGGTAGTGAGAAGTTGAGGTTCCCACATTTTCTAGACAATCGGCTCATAGATGTCTGTGAGGTTTTCAGCCTTACGAGCCGTCCGCCCTTCACCCCCGAGGAAGATTCCTGGAACTCATTTCTTTTAGAGGCTGAGTCGAACCCAGGGCCATAGTGCGGCTGGAAGGATTAGGTAAATTAAAAAACAATTCACCTCATCAGGACTCGAACCCGCAACCTTCCAGCTTGTAGCATAGTGTCTTAACCAACTACGCTACCGCGTTCCACCACTTCGTAATGATAATATATTAATAATATAATTACTGACTTTTTGGATATTATCCATAGCCCTAATTTGTTTAAAAATTATTTCCTGCGTTGTTTTGGTTCTTGTGTACGGACTAGATCTATTGAATTGGACAAACTACGTTGGCTTCTTATCTAAAGACGGAGGCAAAGCTCGGTTTCCGAAAAATTGACTTAAACAAAGATAGGACGATGTACAATGTCCACAAAAGTCAGTGATCATGTCATAAGCTTTCGTACCATTAACTTCCCCTGCGTAGTCCCGTATTCCCTTCCAGTCCTGCATGCTATTAAATGATGCGCCGAAATCCAAATATAAAGCCACCTCTCATGAATAATACAGACGGACAGTAAATAACACAAACCGTCTCTTTCATAAGCAGAACCCACTGGGTTTCACATACCCTTACATATGGTATGAACACTCAGAGAACAGACGCTATACACTGAAACATAAGACTATCCGTTCGTTCGTGACATGCCACATAACCACCCTATACGCAAAATATTAACGCTCAACAATTTGTTTCTCTTACTTACTCATGGAGCTGAGACCTTCTGGAGGAGACGCCAATTCTGCAGCTACTCAAGAATTTCCCAGTATATGATGGAACCCGAAGGTTCATTACCGTGTTCGCAAAAGCCATCTATTTGTCCCTATCCTGAGCCAGATCAATCCAATCCATACCATCCCATCCTATCTCTCTAAGATCCATTCTAATATTGTCCACCCACCTACGCCTTGGTCTTCTCAGTGGTCTCTTTCCTTCTGTCTTTCCCACCAATATCCTATACGCATTCATCGTATCCCCAATTCGTGCTACAATCTGTTACTCTGCCAAACTAAACTGTGTGAAGACAAAGATAAACCGCACGGTTTCAAAAACCATTTTATTACACATATAAAGATTCGACGGGGAAATGTTCGTAGTATGTTGAACTTACTCTGATCGGCCTGCCTCCATTAGCGTGGTTCCGAATGACTGGAGTCTCGCCCTGTTCTGCTCTGTTTCTGCTCCCTGTGAAATGTGAACTCAAGCTACTCAAATGAATCGTTACGGCTTAATGTTAGAGTTTTCTGAAGGGTTCAGAGGGACGAAAATCAATAATATATGTGGAGGGTGTCCCAGGAAAAAGGTCAGTGCTGTGGGAGGTCATAGTGTGGGTCATTCTAAACGAGAAAGTGTACATGTACATGTTCATATTCCGAGCGGTTTCTGAGATAGAGCTATTTCACTATACAGTTCCAAAAGTGTTTATAAAAAAGAGATATTACGTACTGTTTCTAATACCGTATTTATTGTTCAAGTGACAAAGTTGGTAGAGTTTACCTAGTGTAATACATTTTCGAAAATTCCACCGTCAACATCAATGCACTTTGCAACTCGTGTGAGGACATGGCATAGTATCTCAACCAACTACGCTACCGTGTACCCCACGAGAGACCTGAATAAAAAAAAGCTCATCGTGGTGATGTCTCCGTTTGCGTAAAGATTGTAGACTTAATTTCTCTAAGGCATTTGTATAATTGTATGGCCCAGTTATACTATAACCCCGAGCACTGGGTTCCCTTTTCGTCGCCTCCTACGACTCGCAGGGTGACGGTGGGGGTGTCCGCACCTGCCTCCACTAATCGCCTACTTTTCTTTCCCTACATATTGAGTATTTGATAATATGAAACACTGCTTCCAACATTCCTTCAGTTGTTGCATGTGTATTCGTTATCATGGAAATGCGTTTACAGAGCCGCTGCCTAGCAGTGAACGTGTTTACGGTCTCAGGTACTCCGGTTTTCAGCCCTTACTGGGAAACATAGGGAGCGAGGTGATCTTATTAAAAATAGAAGCAATATTATGAGGAAAATATGATAAAAATGACTCAGACAAGAAACAAATTCAAGTCCGCGACAACAAAATATTACACAGCAGTATCACCTGCTCCCTAGTGTTTCGACAGAAAGCAGGAGTCTTTAGTAATTATTAAAACATTTTGATTCGATTAGTGTATAGACTTCCTCTATGAATCCGCTGCTACGATGAAAAACGTAGAATTATCCCAATACTCTTTCACAGCAGAGATGCAATTACGTACTTCCATGGTAAATGCATTGAATAATGATACTGTTTGTATGGTGACAGGAGAATTTGGAATGAAAGTCAAGGTGTTCTGGCCAGGTACAGAAACGGAAGGTAATGAAGGCAAGAAGGAAATGATTTGTTGGGTCTGACGGTTGCAACTTTTACATCCCTATATACATGTAAACAGGAAGGAGGAGGGATGCAGGATGAGTGATGAAATATGAATAGAAATCTACAGTTCCTGATGTAATGGGACGTCGGCGGCTACGCGAATAAGAAAATGCGGTTGCCAATGATAAATTGAACAAAACATGCATGGGATTTAGGGGCATATGTTGCCATCTCCAAGATACGAGCACACAGGATATGGGAAAATAGCAGCTGAGAACTCACACCCACGAAATCGAAAGTTCTGAAATATTATTACGACATCTGGTTTTGGCAGCATATGATTATATACTTTTATGTGTTCCCTTATATGAATAAATGAAATTTATATATCAGCGTCGGGTGTGAGGTTCTCAGAGCGGTAACTGTGGGGTGTAAAGCTGTGTAGTTAAGGGCGTTTCGTGGGAAATATCGCCTCCATTTTCAGGGTAAGCATGCGGCAAGCATGTTCCTCTGAAACATCGGACATTTTCCGAACTACTCTGCTTTAAAACTTAGAAAGGTCTACATTTTTATGTATAACCTTTATGATATGAAGGGCTGTTGGTCGAATCCCGTTTTGAAACATTTCCATAACTATAGTTCCTACTATTATAAGGAATAANTGGAGTAACATATTCCCTTGAATTAATGAATGCATAGGGGAGGGAAAATAATAATACGGCCCTTGCACTGCGGCGTTTAATGATCTGTTGTGCTTCCCATTTTTTTTTAACCCTTTATGAATCCAACGCTTCAAATGAAATGTAGGACTTTGTTCATGGGGGCGTTCCATGCAAAACAGGCCCAGGTGACGAAATCTTAAGTAAACTGTAGCCTCACAATTGCATAGGATGTGTGTGGCTGATTCATCTTCTTCCAGGCACCGTTCACAGGCTGGGTCATCTGTCAGTCCGAGTATGAAAATGTGACTTTTTAGGTGACAGTGTCCTGTAAATAGGCCTACTACCGAAACATATTCTCCTTTCTGTCTTAGTAATTTTGTGAGGGTATTTATGATAACAGAAATACACTTGTGGGTGCAATACAAAGTTACAGGAGGAAAATAATTGAAAATGAAGTAGACGCCGAGGAACTCATGAAATTCTCATCTCTTGTGGACCCTAAACGCATATTTGTGTGGGTTGTGACTGTAATGCAGTTTCTACGTACGTTAGGAATACCTTCATGTTAATTATAACCACAAGAATAAATCACAAAGGCAGCAAGTTGGAACTCTCCTAAGACACTTTCCCAACTACTGGGAGTGGCGACCCTGCCTCATGAGAGCTCCAGGTCCGACGGGTACGGTGGGTAGGTAGCACATGGCAACTGCCCCTTGCCAGGGCTGCGTGACAGTTAGACAGGACTCGTTACCCACGGTTGGCAACCTAGGGCGAGGAAACCGTGAACAAGAACCATGGTCCTCCAGTACAGCAGAACTCTCAACAGGCTGGTAACATGCTCGCCGATCGCAGTGGTCACGCGGTCTATGGCATGAAATGTCTTCACCCGATAGAACGGGGGGATCGTGGTTTCGAATCCCACTCATGTAGTCGATGTGTGGGAACTGCCCACATTCAAGCAATGATATTTGCGTTGTCAATGTAACATTTGCTTGAATGTGGGCAGTTCCCACAGATGTTTGTCTGTGTTGTCTTGTGTACGTAGCGGCTGTGCGTCGGGCTCATCCTCCGTCCAAGGAGTCCTACCGACTGTCTAAGTTTAAGAAAGTGAAGTGTTTCACGGTTGCCCTATGCTGCAAGTGGGAGCAACAGGAATATAGATAGATAGATGGTTAGTTAGATAGATAGATAGATAGAGATAGATATAGATAGACAACCTGCTGAAGAACAGAAAGACTTACTCATATTCATCAACGTTCATGCTGAGGACAGAACAGATTAATAAGCTTAACCCTTGCATGTGATGATAACGATGATAAGGCGTAAACCACGAGCTCGATAAGAAAGGGCAGAAATACACAATTAAATCTGAATATTTATGATCTCATTTCGGCAGGCTCATTTCTCATCAAACCATCATTTTGCAATTTATATGAGATTCGATGTTCTCACGGAGGTCACTACGAGGAGTAAACCTTCTGGGATATGATGCCGTGTAGCCTGGTATCAGTTTACTAATGTTTCGGAGGAACTTACTGCTATCATCCTCAGAAGCGAAAAGAAGCAGCAAGCCGACTTCATTCTCTCTAACTTTCTCGGCTTGTACTTCGACTTTGAAGATACTGATAGTAGCATCTCCGAAACGTCTAGCAAGCTACATCGTGTCACATCTCAGACTACAGTAGTTTTAAGTTATTTCTGTTTACTTTAATATAGGTTAACATTCAGTACAGTCTCTGTGCACATACGTATCATTACTGTTTACACTGGCATTTATACGTACTTTTGTTATTCTTCTCAGAAAGGAATTTATGAAAGATTTTAGAAGCAAGTGAAATGCAAAATATTTGAGACTGTGGGAAATGAGTTCACTGAGGAACTGATAAAATATTTAGCGACACGCATCGCGTACGTCCCCAGCACTAAGTAGGATAACTTTCAGGGGTCCTATATGTATGTACATTATATGGAACAAACATGTTTCGTGTACAAAACTTTCGTGCAAAAGGACACTCCTAGATCGAATTTAAAAGTTCTGGGGTGTGACTAATATTATGTTTGGAATCAACAGTCTGTACCAGGTTCTCATCACGGCGCTCTCCTCAGGAATGTAAAAGTCGCTCGGATAGCCAAGAAATTCCTCGTGTTTTAAGTAACCCGAAACGTCATTACCCCTTGAATAAGAACCCAATATTGGATCAGACTTTATCACATGTATGTATGTATGTA
>NW_019720587.1:12829-43029 GCF_002891405.2 Cryptotermes secundus
TAGACGTATCATCTGCTACCCTCTACAAAGAGACCCCACACACAAAACACTGCAAATGTCAATATCAATTACGGTTATGAGGTGCATCGTGGCTCCAAACTAGGCATGACTCTGCTGGCTAGGAGGACGTCAGCATGTAGCTGTTGTTCTCTGTTGCACTCGTGCATCACTGGATGAAATAATGCTCTAAAAACGGAAAAACTCATTTATTTTATAATATCTCACACAGTTTAAAGTTTAGTTTAGCTTAATTACTTTGGTTTAGTTTTTGAGTCGAGTTTCATTATAACCAGGGGCACGCGGTAGTGTAGTTGGTTGACGCACTATGCTACAAGGCGGAAGGTGGCGGGATCGAATCCCAATGAGGTGGATTTTTTCAACTCACCTAATCCTTTTAGCCGCACTATGGCCCTGAGGTCAACTCAGCCTCTAGCGGAAATGAGTACCAGGAATATATCTGGGGGTAAAAGGCGGCCGGCGCGTAAGGCTGACAACTCACCGCCATCTGTGAGCCGACTGTCTAAAGAAAATTTGGGTGCCTCAACATCTCACAACCCTATGGGCGTCCACGGCCTGTTAAAGGGATACCTTTACTTACTTACTTCATTATAACCATAGAACTCTCCAAATAACACCACCAGATTCTTTTGTGGTGCACAGGTTCCATTACATACGAACATACAGACTGCAGTACATACTGTCACGTGTTATGAGCGCCTATAGACGGGGTTTGATTTGGTGACTATAGCCTATTTATTGCACACTTTAACACACGACTCGTGACTCCACTTGACAGTTACCCAGACACTACAGTTTTCAGTATCTTACAATCTCCAATAGTCGTTGGCTGGTAACGGATTCCACCGATGGGGTCTCTTCATCTTATATGATCACGTCCTTGCTGGCTAGCAAATATCCCACAACGCACTCATTGCTTCAACTGACTAACTCCCAGCCTGGCGGACATCTTACACCAACCGCCTAGTCTTCTCTTCACAGACTGACTCTCTGAACTCTCACCGAACTCTCCTGGGTATAACATCTCGGCACGGACCGCGCAGAAAACACCGTTCCTTTGTTGCGGTTAAATTGTTGCTTATTAATAATCTGTTGCCTAGCAACAGCTGTTGTCTCGTTGTTTGTTCCGCTGTGGTTGCTAGCAACGGCTCTACATGCCACAATACAAATAAACAATACGTAAAAATTACTTACTCGTACATCGCCTAAATCACTACAGTTACTATTAATATCACTACTGCCCCTTTGCTATTTCTGCTTTCAATCCATTTTCACATGTTACGTTTTTGCTTCCAGATAACCTTGGGGGGGAGGGCTTTGTACCCCCTTAACTTTGGTTTTCCATTTTTTTTTTTAGTTTTAAATAAATATTTTTCAATTAATATGTTGCTGGACATTATCCATCATCTTGTCTGTTCTAAAAAAAAGTATATTTTCTATTTTCTAGATATTTCTCTGGTGCTAAGCCTCAAATTATGATAGCTTCAATATCTCTTAGCTCTCACAGATGGATTATGTTGTACTTGTCTTATGAATCCCTTCGGAAATTGGCATAGTTGTCCGGAGATAGGGGCTAGCTCTGTCTATTGGACCCAACTGAGTAGGTTTTACCTGAAGACGGGGACAGATTCCAGTTCCCGAAACGTTGTGTTTTTTAATAGAAACTAGACGGTTTTTTTTTAGAACAGACAAGATGATGGATAATGTCCAGCAACATATTAATTGTAACAATTTACCATCATCACAAACTTTTAAATATTTTTCAATCGTACTCGTATTTAACTTAGTAACATTACTGCAGCTAACTCTTCTCCTGTAAGCTACGTTCTCATTTATATACTTGATACAAACTGCTCTCTCGACTCTTTCGTCTGAGGTCATTTGGGCAGACTGTGCTTAGTATCCCCCCCAAAAAAACACAGAGGGCACCCTCCTAATCTCTCATATTTTCCAGATCCCTGCTTCAGCCATATTATTCCCGTTCGCTCCTTTTTGTGCATTCATCAATGCAACTCTCTTTACCCCTTTCGTGTTCCATTTCGCAGTAAAATACCAAGGAAATCTTCTCGCTTACGCTCGAAAATACATTCTCTCTTTCTGTCCCATTGCACCTGTCTCTGACTGCGAGCATTTTACATATCTTGTTTGCATTACTCTCTGCCTGGCCTTGCCAAGTGTATGCTACGCTTATTTCATCCAATTTCTTCCTTTAATTTCTTTGCCAGCCTTCTACCTTTAGGTTATTTATCCGCCATTCATAACACGTTCTTTTATTTCCAGAGAGTCCATGCATAATAAACGCAACCAGAATTTCTCAATCGTGCTGAGAGCATTTCCCTCGTGTTATCCCTCCATAACTCCAGTTCAGTTACTTGGATTTCAGCAAATCTTGGCACTCCTACTTTATTTTACAAAACCTACTGTGAATTTTGTAAATTCTCCATTCAGGCCGCAACGCTGTATGCCACACATCATTCCAAATTCACGTAACATCTCATATGCAATTTACGAAATCTTCAAATTTATACCAGCTGTTCTTCCTGATTATTTGCCCACGGCTACTAAAGTTTGATTCTCTTATGCTGTTATCTTGATCTTCTGTCTTTACTAACCACCAGCACTTTCAAATGTTGCTCCTAAATAATTTATTTCATCCGCCACTTCGATTTTTTTATCGTTCATAATCAATCTCTCGTCTTTTTTCAGTTTACCTTATTTTTCTTTAAATGGCAATATCTGAGTTCTGTTTAGGATAAATTTCAAGTCCCATTATCTGCAGTACTTAGTAGCTTGGTCTACTGCTTTCTGTAAACCATTAATTGTGAAAAAAGAGAAGGCTAAATCACCTGCAAATAGCAACTCTGTAATTGTAGTCGTTTCAGTTGCTGATGCGTGTGGGTCATTCTCATGAATATTAAACAAATATGGACTCAAACTACAGTCTTCTCTCACTCCTCTTCCCTGTTAGATACTCTCTGTCACCTCGTCTTCTCCACACTTCACAGAGAACTTAATCCCGTCATACACTTCACCATATTATCACTTATTGCCTTTCTTCTCTGTTTATACCACAGGTCTTCTCTGTGAACTGAATAAAAAGCTTTTTAAATCTCTGCAGAACACCAAAATAAAGTTTATAGTTGTTCTGATTAGAAAAACGTTATCGTTAAGTTACGTGGGATTAGGTTAGGTTAGGTTAGGTTAGGTTAGGAGAGGTTTGCGCAGTAGACTTCTGCGCATCAATCAGTAACTGAGGGGTACCATTCCCTGCTGTTAAGTTAGGAGAAGTGAGGTGAGGTGAGGTGAGGTGAGGTGAGGTGAGGTGACTTGACGTGACTTGGCGTGACGTGACTTGGCGTGATTTTACGTGGCTTGACGAAACTTGACGTGAGGCGAAGCGAGACGGGACGAGGCGAGGATAGGCTAGGCTAGGTTAGTTTAGGTTAGGTTACGTCAGGTTAGGTTAGGCTAGGTTAGGTTAGGCTAGGCTAGGTTAGGTTAAGTTAAGTTAGGTAGGGTTAGGTTAGGTTTGCGCAGCAGACTTGTGCGCATCAATCGGTAACTGAGGGGTACAATTCGCTGCTGTTAAGTTAGGTGAGGTGAGGTGAGGTGTGGTGAGGTGACGTGACGTTACGTGACTTGGCGTGACTTTACGTGACTTGGCGTGACTTGACGAGTCTTGGGGTGACTTGACGTGATTTGACGTGAGGCGAAGCGAGACGAGGTGAGGCGAGGCTAGGCTATGTTAGCCTAGTTTAGGTTAGGTTAAGTTGGGTTTTGTTGGGTTAGGTTAGGTTAGGCTAGTTTAGATTAGGTTAGCTTAGGTTAGTTTACGTTTGCGCAGTAGACTTGTGCGGATCAATCAGTAACTGAGGGGTACCATTTCCTGCTGTTAAGTTAGGTGAGGTGAGATTTGGGGAGGTGAGGTGACGTCAGTTGAGGGGATGGGAGGTGAGGTGAGTTGAGGTTAAGTGAGATGACGTGATGTGATATGACGTGACTTGACGTGATTTGGCGTGATTTGACGTGACTTGGAATGACT
The DNA here is from genome assembly GCF_002891405.2 of Cryptotermes secundus. Classification (NCBI taxonomy): domain Eukaryota; kingdom Metazoa; phylum Arthropoda; class Insecta; order Blattodea; family Kalotermitidae; genus Cryptotermes; species Cryptotermes secundus. The sequence continues at coordinate 16,890 of NW_019720587.1, forward strand.
AGGTGATACTTAGCGTAACTTGGCGTGACTTGACATAACCTGACGTGAGGCGAAGAGAGACGGGGCGAAGTTAGGCGAGGCCTAGGCTAGGTTAGGTTTCCTCAGTAGAGTTGTGCGCATCAATCAGTAACTGTGGGGTACCATTCCCTACTGTTAAGTTAGGTGAGGTGAGGTGAGGTGAGGTGACGTGACTTGACTTGACTTGACGTAACATGACGTGACATGACGTGACTTGGCGTGACTTGACGTAATTTGTCGTGAGGCGAGGCGAGGCTAGGCTAGGCTAGGCTAGGTTAAGTTAGGTTGGGTTGGGTTGGGTTAGGTTTGCGCAGTAGTCTTGTGCGCATCAATCAGTAAATGTGGGGTACCATTCCCTGCTGTTAAGTTAGGTGAGGTGAGGTAACGTGAGGTGACGTGGCGTGATTTGACGTGAAGTGGCGTGACTTGACCTGACTTGATGTGACTTGGCTTGACTTGACGTGACTTGACCTAACTTGATGTGAGGCGAGACGAGGGTAGGTTAGGTTAGATGAGGTTAGGTTAGGTTGTTTTTGCGCAGTAGACTTGTCCGCATCAATCAGTAACTGAGGGGTACCATGCCCTGCTGTTAAGTTAGGTGAGGTGAGGTGAGGTGAGGTGACGTGACTTCACGTAACCTGACGTTATCCGAAGCGAGACTGGGCGAGGTGAGGCGAGGCTAGGCTAGGTTAGGCTAGTTTAGGTTAGGTTAGGTTAGGTTTGCTCAATAGACTTATGCGCATCAATCAGTAACTGAGCGGTACCATTCCTTGCTCTTAAGTTAGGTGAGGTGAGGTGAGGTGACGTGACGTGAGGTTAGGTGAGGAGAGGAGACGTGAGTTGACGTGACGTCACTTGACGTGACTTGACGTGGTTTGACGTGACTTGACGTGACTTCAACTGACTGACGTTAAGCAGAGAGGGGATTTACACAAATATCGGAGTGAGCACGACACAGAGAAGATGGTTGAACTGCGCGAGTAATAGGACATCTACCGGCGGGTCTCTGTACTTCTTAACTGAGTTCTTTACTTGCTACGGCGGCCATCTCCAGTATAAATAACTGATAATTTACGTTTATTTTGCTCTGCAAAAACACATTCATAACTTGGCATGCCTGTTTGCTGCGGTTTTGGCTCAGTACAGAAATTATTCGCAAAGCTGGTCAGGTCCGCACAGAGATACTATAAGTAACAGATCTGCAAAGACGCTCTTCACTGTACCTCTGGGAAGACCCATATAGGGACATTCTTGATCATAACCAGGGTCCGGATTTTGATGACATGTCATCTTTTTTTCCTTGTATCCTATGCGATGCTCTTAAATATAAGTATAAATCTCGGATATGAGCTGCTGGTTACAGAAATTTAAATTTTATAGGTACCTTTTGTCATTTGTTGACATTTTTAGGTTTAAGGTCATTTTTTTCATTTTGGGGGTATTTTTTTGGTAAATTTTTGGACTTTTAAGGGTATTTCTTGTCATTTTTGGCCATTTTTCTTTATTTTTTCTGAAATGTGGATAACATTGAAGCGAAGTGTTCTTTCTTTTCCCCTTTAGGTCATTTTTCTGGATTTTTTCGGTCATTTTATAGGTCATTTTATTAATATTTTGAGGTCATCAAAATCCGGGCCCTGCATATTACATTTTTGGGTCATTTTCACCGCCGTGAAAATCTCAAATCTTACATAGTAACTTTATTGTTGCGTAAGCATTCGTTAACGAGATAACGTGTTTACCGATCCGTTGACTAGAAACGGGTTTCATAATACCGTTGTTTATTCGCCTATTTCGCGGTAATTTCATAGCAACGTCTCTACACACTGCAACGAAAAAAAATTATCACTGTAGAGCCTTTATTTATAAACAATAAAAATAGAAGACTCAGAAGTTTTTATTTTGAAAGTAATATTGCAGATGTGAAGGAACTGCCACGTTTTGTCTGAACAGACAAGTAACTCATCAGCCTTCCCACATAGTATGCCTCTATACGGTACGTACTCAGGTGTGAACAAGACTTTCGTTTTACATATTTAGGTACGGGTTATCCGATATCCGGATTAACTCTAACCTGATTATCGAAGGTTTACTGCGTACAGTTTAGGTTGTCACCTGCTGTTATTGCACTGTGCCATTAAGCACACTTTACTGCAAAGAGTGACGGACTATTATGTTCTTCTCTTTTCACCAATGCTAATATTACAAATATACTTAGTAAGGAATTTGGCCGCGCCATACCTCAAGCGGTTAGTCGCTGGCTTCCCACCGCTGTGGCCTGGGTTCGATCCCGGTTCTGGGCAAGTGGGATTTGTGGTGGACAAAGTGGCGCTGGGGCACGTTTTCTCCGAGTACTTAGGTTTCCCCTCCAATCTTCATTCCACAAATTGCTCCACAATCACCCTCACCTATCATGGGGCTTGTACAATAGGCCAGAAGTGGCCGCAGTACAAGGGACTTAGTCCCATCCCACTAGCGATAGAAAATAATAGTAAAGAATTTCGAAACCCCAGCAAAGAATAGGAATGTAAGGAAGTAACAAGGCAGAAATAAACCGCAAATGAAGCCTCAGTGGCAACTTCTTCCCGTCCATCTTCATNCTCGATCAGTTACAAAGCCAGCCCTTATATAGTATTGTCTTCGGGCGTGGCAAAATCATGTGACATAGCGTCTGGGCCTGGATGGCCCTTGGATATTGCAGCCTTTTCTCAGAATCATAACGTCATCCTCAGTGCCGTGTGCAGTCGAGATGACTTCATTTTCAAGTTGCGAAATATCTGTTTATATTAGGCTTAATTTCAGTTCTACACTATGTGTCTAGGGTAGCTCACACTATCATATGCCAAATTAATGTGAGAAAACATCATTAAAACTGATAAAATACAGCATGTGGTGACGTCACTTAACATATCAGCGTTACCACATTACACTATGGNTAACTCTAACCTGATTATCGAAGGTTTACTGCGTATAGTTCAGGTTGTCACTTGCTGTCATTGCACTGTGCCATTAAGCACACTTTACTGCAAAGAGTGACGGACTATTATGTTCTTCTCTTTTCACCAATGCTAATATTACAAATATACTTAGTAAGGAATTTGGCCGCGCCATACCTCAAGCGGTTAGTCGCTGGCTTTCCACCTCTGTGGTCTGGGTTCGATCCCGGTTCTGGGCAAGTGGGATTTGTGGTGGACAAAGTGGCGCTGGGGCACGTTTTCTCCGAGTACTTAGGTTTCCCCTCCAATCTTCATTCCACAAATTGCTCCACAATCACCCTCACCTATCATGGGGCTTGTACAATAGGCCAGAAGTGGCCGCAGTACAAGGGACTTAGTCCCATCCCACTAGCGATAGAAAATAATAGTAAAGAATTTCGAAACCCCAGCAAAGAATAGGAATGTAAGGAAGTAACAAGGCAGAAATAAACCGCAAATGAAGCCTCAGTGGCAACTTCTTCCCGTCCATCTTCATTATCTTATTCTCCTTCTTTTCTGGTATCCTAAAGAGCTTTATAGAAGTAAGTATTTGTGACATTACTAAGAGTGGGGGGGGCGAATGTTGGAGAATGGGGGCAGACAAAGGATGGAAGCAACACAAATGAGGCTTCTGCAACCTTTGCTGGATGCCATGAGACCAGATTACCAAAGAAATACAGACGTCAGGGAAAAACTTCCAATGGTTCAAGTGCCTGACTACACAAAAACTTACAGCATAATGAAGCCAAGCGGAATATTAAGAGAGCCGATGCAGTCGGAAGCAATTACTCGAAATGACCCTGGACGCCAGAGGAAAATATGGGTGCTAAAATACACCAAGATAATTCAGGAGCACGGAATATATTACAATCCTGTTGTGGCATTCAACCAAGAGCCTGGATAGCTCAGTCGGTATAGCGATTGGCTACGGGCTGGACGACCGAGGGGTCGGAGTTCGAGTCCCGGTGGAGGAAAGAAGTTTCACTTTTACATGTCGTCGAGACCGGCTCTGGGGCCCAAAGCGGGCTCTTTCCCTGAGGGCAAGGTGGCCAGGGTGTGAAGCTGGCCACTCACCTCCAAGTAGTGCTTAGGTCAAGAAAATGTGGGTCTCTAACTCCACTCCCATATACGGTTTCTTGGCGTAGTACTTAATTAGTGAAGCACAGAGACAACTTTATCTTTTTACCTGTAGCATTGAACTGCTACATTTCGTTAGTGACATTCCTGTATCCAACAATCCAATGGAGTTGTTGGTTTGTATGAGTTTGTTAATTATTCACAATATCATAACTTTGCGCTACGAGTGCATAATGAGACATCTGTAGCACAAATGTATCTATAATTATGTTATCATAATCAGGTAGAAATGTTTGTTATTCTTTCTTGAAAGCTGATACACTACCAGACACATAGTCATTAAGTTGGACGGTGAGTTGCTTTAAAATTTTCACTGAAGTAAAAATGGTTTAAATTTAAAATTCACTTCACTCATGGAGCTCAGCCCTTCTGCAAAAGCCGCCAGCTATGGAGCTACTGAAGAATTTCCCAACACTTTATGGAAGCCGAAGGTTCATTACTGTGTTCACAAGAGCCCTCCACTGGTCCCTTGTTTACTCTGCGTGATCATGCAGCGATCGAAACATATTGGGCTAAGAACGAAGCATATTGCTGACCAGTGAATAGTGATCTTGATATGGTTAATTATTGAATTAAAAAATCGAATGTCATTGGCATGTTGAGTATCCAAGCCCATCTACGCTACGACCCAGGATACTTCATACTCAGTGAAGGCAACATTGCGGAAGGAAAGCCCTGTGTGAGTAGGTCTGAATTTTCTGCCAGTGCATGGGTACCAAAGTATGTTGAACAGAGACAGCGACGTTACGGTCTACGGCGCTACTTGGCTGTCACGCACCACCATCCAAATATTGGATGGGGTATATCAAGTAATTTGCACACTTCTCCAGCTGTTTCTTNGGTTAGTTCCGAGCAAGCCAGCAGTTAGTTGCAGAACAGTATTTGTGATACTGCAGATAGCAGTAATTGTGAATCTGTAAATTGTGTGATTGTAAGAGCGAATGTGAAATAAAATTCGCTATACCCAATACGGCGTGAATTTATTTGCCGCGTTATACATCCAACACGTGACAATATTGTGCTAAGAANGATCATGCAGCGATCGAAACATATTGGGCTAAGAACGAAGCATATTGCTGACCAGTGAATAGTGATCTTGATATGGTTAATTATTGAATTAAAAAATCGAATGTCATTGGCATGTTGAGTATCCAAGCCCATCTACGCTACGACCCAGGATACTTCATACTCAGTGAAGGCAACATTGCGGAAGGAAAGCCCTGTGTGAGTAGGTCTGAATTTTCTGCCAGTGCATGGGTACCAAAGTATGTTGAACAGAGACAGCGACGTTACGGTCTACGGCGCTACTTGGCTGTCACGCACCACCATCCAAATATTGGATGGGGTATATCAAGTAATTTGCACACTTCTCCAGCTGTTTCTTTTTATTTTTATGGAACTTGCGAGCACTTATGCCATTATAACTGGCACATTCTAGAGGTCAAATATTTTAGGTGCAGTACACAGATAAAAAGGTAAAAAGGTAAAGTTGTCGCTGTGCTTAACTAATTAAACACTACGCCATGAAGGCGCATGGGGGAGTGGATGTACATGTCCTGATCTTTTGACCTCGGCACTAGTTGGAGGTGAGTGGTTAGCTCCAAGCTTCGACTGCTTTACCCCCGGGGTACGAACATCTGATAACCATTGGATAGGAAGGTGGGTGAGCCCCAGAGCTGGTCTGGACGATATGGTGAATTGAAAGAGTCTGCCCGTAATGGGACTCGAACTCCGACGCTTTGGTCACCCAGCCCGTAGAGCAGAACAAAGACAGATTCCATTTAATCCGTATGTCAGCAAAATTGCGTTTCATAAACTTAAGAGCATGTGGAAAAATGTATTTCGGTAAACTTGAAAAATAATATAACTCTGTATGGAAAAGGTAAATAATTTCACAAGAAGCGGGAGGCATTTAATTTTCCTGCCAGGTTGGAGCAATTCGAGAAGCATGTCCTTAATAACGAGAAAATTCCAGCGTAGAAAACCTTTCTGGGTCTCGATGTTGACCCAGATGATTATGTTATTTTGAAGCGACGGTAGACTGGCGAGCGTCACAAGAAAAATTCTTATATCGAAAATAATTCAATTTAATCTCTCGCATTGGCTCAAGATATAGCCTATACATTAAAATACGTAACAGCTGCAGTCTTAATAACTAATTCAGAGAGGATGAAAAACTCCTTGTGATGCTCTCAAGATACTAAGACACGCACTAAACTGAGTATTGTGGTGGGACACTCAGGAGTTTGTCGTGCCAGTTCTATATATTCCAGGACCCCAAAGTTGTGTGTACGTTAAGCTACAGATGTTCACTTATTCTGTTTAATCCTACAGTTTTCACTTTACTGTGTACGACCGGTGGATTGTGTTAGGAAGCTGTCTTTGGCTGGACAATATAACGTCTAATAGTAGGATAATGGATTTAGATTGAAGCATATGCGGCCTCAGCTACTATCCTGAGATTTGCCTGGAGGAATTGAGAAAAACCACGAGAAACATCAGTCATGGTAGCCAATGTTCCTGCCGAGTTTCTAACTGGGTATCTGTCTGTCTATCTTATCCATCCATCCATCCACCTACCCACCCACCCATCCATCTACGAGTATTGCTCTACACCAGGCATGTCAAACTCAACTTGTACAGAGGGCCACCTCGGCCCTATAAATAATAGTCCAGGGCCGCACTTCAAAATAGAAATATCCATTAGATTTTGATACAAGGAAATTTAATTCTATTTATTATTTAGGAATAATTTCAATATAATTACCTAAAGTCACATATCTTACAGTTTTAAAAAGCAAGCGAATGCCATTTTTGACCAGTATCAAACAGATTTTCAATATGTAAAAAGAGAGATTACACAAGAAATTATGTTAGAAATAGCAAAACATTGAATTTCCTGCAGCCTGCTAATTTATGTCTGCCTGAGACTTCTTGTCTTCTGGTCTGCTGCAAAATTGTCTTTACAAAAAATATTTCTACTAAAATTTTAATATTGATTTTAATATCAATTAGTTCTAAAAGTTGAGGGCCCGCATGTTTGACACGGCTGCTCTACAGCCATTACCTGGACCTTGGACAATTTTCAGTTTCTTGATCATTTACGCAGTCGATAGACTCCTTGGACGGGGAATCGGCACGTCGCAACGCCGCTACCTACACAGGACAGCACAAACACAGAATAAACGCATACACACATCCATGCCTGAAGTGAGATTCGAACCAACGATCCCAGTTCATGCCTTAGACCGCGCCGCCGGGCACTGTGGTCGGCAACTGGATAACTCCCAAACTATATTCGAGGTCATAACCGCTAAACCAATCCGCTCGATAAGATCCGTGAAGATTAATGGTTCTGAGTTGAATGGCGCTAAGGGAAAATATGTACACAGGTTTAAAACTCTGCCCCAATGCCCACGCGTGTAGTGTTCAGCTGTATTGCCGAAGCTCTGAAATCCCAAGAGTGGTTGTTTGATACACTGTTACGTTCGGGCTAGTGCGTTTGTTTAGAAATCCATTCTACAAACTCATTTACAATAAGCCCGGCAGATAGCGCAGTGGTGACCTAGCTGTGTTGTTTGCAAACTCGTCGTGAGGCTTGTGTAACTGGGCAAACCGATGTTCAACCTCGAGGGATGTTTCCTGACTAGGACCAGGTGACACAATGATACGAGTGAAAATGCCTTGCGCCCTGCATTCACAGTTACATCTCAAACATTCTGCAATTTAGAAAATAAAGTTACTTCGATCTATAAGGTAAAAGGTGCCGGTCACGGTAGCCGAGCAGTCTAAGGCATGCACTGTCTTCGCTCGCTCGGAAGCCGAGATCGTGGGTTCGAATCCCACTCATGGCATGGATGTTTGTGTGCGTTTTTCTGTGTTTGTGTACAGGTAGAGGCCTTGCGACGAGCTGATCACCCGCCCAAGGAGTCCTACCGAATGTGCAAGATCTAGAAAAACCGAAGTGAACGGAGTTCATGGAGTTAGGCCTAGGCCCACTGGGGCTGTACTGCCAAGGGGAAAAAAATTAGGTAAAAGGTAAAGTTGTTCCTGTACTTAACTAATTAAGCACTACGCCACGAAGGCGCATGGGGGACTGAATGTATAGAACCATATTTTCTTGACTTCGGCACTTGCAGGAGGTGAGTGATCAGTTTCAAGCCCCGGCCACTTTACCTCCGGGGAAAAAGCCCCCGGTACCCATTGGATAGGAGGTTGGGTGGACCCCAGAGACGGTCTGGGTGACATGGAGAAGGGAAAATTCTTCACCCTACCGGGACTCGAATTCCGACCCCTTGGTCGCCCAGCCCGTAGCCAGTCGCTATGCCGACTATGCTAACCCGGCTGCTGTTATTTCGAAGTATTAGTACATTTATTTATTTTTAAAAATCCAGAATATCAAGACATACAAAATGATATTTCTAGTTGTATTGTAGGTCACTGGATTTTTTCAACTGACCCAATCCTTCCAGCCGCACTATGGCCCTGGGGTCGACTCAGCCTCTAACAGAAATGAGTACCAGGAATCAAATAAATAATTTTCCAGGGGAGTAAAGCACAGCCGGCGTGTAAGGCTGACAATCTTACCGCCATCTTTGAGCCGATTGTCTAGATAATGTGAGACCCTCAACGTCTCACAACCCTATGGGCCTTCACGGCCTGTTACAGGGATAGCTTTACTTTTATTTACTTCAGTTGTATTGTACGGATGTGAAACCAATATTATTAAACTGGGATTTGAGGTTCTCACAGCGACGGTTATGAACAGTTCTGTTTCCTGGTATACAGCGCCGTTCAGTCCAGTTGAAATTCAACCAGCGTGAAGCAGGCAGCAATCACAGTTTTCTTCCTGCTTCACGTTGGTTTCCTTCTGGGCTTATTCTTCTTAAACCTTGAAGGTAAAGGCGACATGTCCGAAACGTCGATTGCATTTCAATGGACATTACAACACTCGCAGCTAAGAAGGGAACGCACATCACAAGACACGGTTTACACAGAAAATAAGAGAAACGACCCCATAGTGAATGAACCACAAGCAAGTTTTAACTAAGACACATAAGATAAAAAATCTTAACAAGTTTTAGTAAGTGTAAATTATTATTGTTGACAAATATGCACTTTTTAAATACTTTTTAAATGGTGTTGTGAAGAAACATGAGGGCAAGCAATGCAATAGATTAACGTAATTAGGGCACCTGATGATGGCACTATGTTGCCGAAACATGTCGTGAAGTAACAGGTGAAACTGAGTGCACTACAAGACGGCCACTGTATACATATCATGGACTAAAAGGAGTTATATCCCAGGAGGCCGCGCCATAGCTCAAGCGGTTAGTCGCTGGCTTCCCACAGCGGCGGCCCGGGTTCGATCCCAGGTCTGGTAAAGTGGGATTCGTGGTGGACTAAGTGGCGCTGGGGCAGGTTTACTCCGAGTACTTCGGTTTCCCCTGCCAATCTTCATTCCACCAATTGCTCCACAGTCACCCTCACCTATCATCTGGGGCTGGTACAATAGGCCAGACGTGGCCGCAGTACAAGGGACTTAGTCCCACCCCACTAACAATACAAAAAAATATATATCCCAGAAGATAGAACTCTTCATTTTATACAAGCGTTCGAAAACAAAGTGCTTATAAAAATATTTTAGACTAAGGGAGATGTCATAAACGAACAGTTTTAGAATTCTGAATAAACTGAACTATTTTTATTTGCAAAGTTTATCCCTCTCTTTATAGTACAATAATATCGATTATTTTATACACAAGTATACAGTCCTATATTAAAATGTATATATCCTTTTCGTTTTCTTGCATATGTAGTATGAGAAAATACAGCGATCGTGAAAAAATGGACTTCCAGATCTTGTCGGGTTTACACGCTTTCTGCACACACGAATACGACATAGTGGTCGTTGTAATTCCGTCTTTCTGTCTGTTTGCGTATATGTATGTATGTATGTATGTGTGTACGTACGTATGGCTGGACAGATGTGTGCCTCGCTGGCGGTTCCAGGAACGGATGCATTTCGTCCATGTTAGATACACAGAAGTTTATCTATCGTAGGTCTCTGCCTGGTGAATACGAATTTTTTATCTCCAAAAATAATGTTTTGCAGTAGCCCGGAAAAACAAAATAGCCATTTCTGGTAACTGAAAGCAACAATACTGATCAAAATTAAGGAGTTAATTAAGTTTATTTAAATGGAACTGCACAAAAGGTGTCCATACGAAAATACTTGTAAATTTCCTTGAAAACGGCTTGAACGATTTTGATTAGATTATAATTATGTACAGAAGCGAATGACTCGAAAAATAATTTATGGACTAAAATGTTGTAAACCTAAGAGGCCTCGAACGTAAAAGATCCTCATGTCTCTAGGAGACCTCTGAGCAAAATTAGGCAAAGTTTCCCGCCCAAGTAGTTTCCAATGCCTCCGATAGATGGGGAAGTATCGGGTACCACTGCCAGAAGAGGGCCGACCTCGCTGGAAGAATGGGGCTAATAGCGAGCACCAGTACTGGAAGGGTATGGCGTCAGTAGAAATTAAAGGGGTACGCACAATGGACCAATAACTGTGCATGGGGAAACCCACCCCCTCCAATAATGAATGAATAATGAAGAGGACTCGAACAACGACTCATCGGGTCGGGGCTTTATTATAAAGTATTTTCCTCAAAAGCTTCTCCTAAAATTCTGAAAAATATGGCTAATCTCCAGTATTGATATTCTCAAAGTGTTTGTTCCTAGTTCCCATTCTCGATTTATCATTTCTCGTATATAGACATAAAGTTGAAGTTGTCCCTGTGCTTAACCAATTAAACACTACGATATGAACATGTATGGGAGTGGATGTATAGGCATTATTAGGAGATGAGTGCTCAGCTTCATGTCCCGGCCGCTTTACTCCCGGCGTAGGAACCCTTGTACCTTTTGGATAGGAGGCTGGGTGGGCTCCAGAGCCCTTCCGGACGACATGGAGAAGTGAAGCTTCTTGCCTCCATCGGGACTCGCGACTCCGACCCCTTGGTTGTCCAGCCCGTAGCCAGTCTCATACATTGAAAGAGAGGGAGACGACTGACGAGGAAAGATTATAGCCATAATGGAAAATATTTAATTCCCTCGGATTTAGAGATGATTAAGTCAATTAAGCGTACTCATATCTTACGTCAGCAGCCTTGGTTATTGTACCATTATCTTACGTTGACGGCTGCTGGACGTGGGTTTGTTTCAGTGGGTTCAACGATTCTGACTGCGAAACGTGACAGAAAAAGAATTCGAAACAGACGTGGTTTACAGAGCTGACAAAATATGTAGCGTACTCGAGTATATATTTTACGATAATTTCTAGGCTTTTATTCTAAAATCTATGACCTTATTCCTCTTCGTATTTTTGCTGACAAAATGAGAGGGTTTGTCAACAGGATAACACATTACTTATTATTTTCTATTTCGACTCGCGAATTTCTTCAGTACTGAACCTCAGTTTCTCTAAAAAGGAAATATTGTTACTTATGCATTTACGATTGGAGAACACAGTAGCGTTGTTGTTTGAGGCAATATGCTACAAGCCGAAAGGTCAAGGGTTCGATTCCCCGATGAGGTCACGGGATTTTTCAATTGACTTAATCCTTCCAGTCTCACTATGGCCCTGGTGTCGACTCGGCCTCTAACAGAAATGAGTACCAGGGTGTAAAAGGTGGCCGGCGCGTAAGGTTGACAACCTCACCGCCATCTGTGAGCCGACAGCCTACAACATGTGTGAGCCTCGACGTCTCACAATCCTGTGGGCCTGCACGGCCTGTTACAGGGATAGCTGTAACATTTTTTACATACGCATTTGCGGTTAGCCCTAGTAATTTTAAAACTTCAACAAGGCAACCCGCCACGTTAACGTTACCAGACATAGAGGAGGATTTCTGAAACTAACACAAAGCCCAACTTCAGAATGTGAATAAGACAAGTTCACAAGCTTTTTGTTCTGTTTGGTTTATAGAACTTCAGCTGTTTTTGAAAGGGCAGACTTTTGCTTTTATGGTTAGTAACATATATAAAAAACATTGTATAATTACGGTTTGTTTATATTTTTGATGATAAAATTCTAAGGTCGGAAGTGACAGCTTCGCGAAAGACATGGCGTTTGAATTACCAACAAATACCTGACCACTGAATTACTCATCAGACTGGACAACGCATATATCAATACAGAAGAAGTCTAGAGAACATGTTGTAAAATATATTAAATGCATTAACCTTTGGTGCCCGAAGTGCATATATCGGCACAGTGAAAGGGGCAATCATAGTGTCCAAGGTACCCATATTCGTGCATTCAGGCATTTAGTAGGACTCCTTGGATTGGGGTTAGCCCGTAGCATGGCCGTTTTCACACACAGAACAACATAAACATAGAATAAACGTACACAGACAGCCAAGCCGCGAGTAGGATTCGAACCCACGATCCCCCTGTTCAAGCGGACGAAGACTGTTCATGCCTTAGACCGCGGGGCCACTGTGATCGGTAAAAAGGAATGCCAACAACACGTGGCGTTCCAAAACGGTCACCTATCCAAGGTCTAACCTCACCCCTTGTTGCTTAACTTCGGTGGTCGGACGAGAACCGTTCTTTTCAACATGTTATGGCCGTTGGCGGCGTTTTAAACGCAGAAAATAAACTAGAAAACTCTACAGCAAAAGCATGAAACGGACGTACATCATCTGCATATATGTGGCCTGATTATTACATTTCCTCGCATCCCTAAACCTCTGTGTTTTTAAATCTCCCTAAATAGCATCCCTCCACCCTGTAACACAATTTTGTGATTTTTTAAATGTTTCACTGGCACAGAAGAAAAGAGAGAGAAATGAAAAAGTGAAATTGTTTTTACGTCAGCTGCAAGTGCTCTGGACAAAATTTAGTATTAGAGTTCCCAAGAGGATCTGCAAGGGAGAGGGTATGATTTTGGGGGGTTTGGAGGGTTTGGAGCACTGTCTGAATATCAAATATTTCTACAGAGGGCAATGAGGGAGTCGGTTTCTTTCAGGTGGTTGTGGTAGCAACAAGAGCAGAGCGAATTTGTTGAGATAGTCTTAGAAAGAATGTTACGGAAAGTAAATTCTATCTATATTCAAGAATCTTCTCTTCAAAATGCAGATAATAAAAATATTTTCCAAGAATACTACTTTCTAGGCCGATGACAGTGGTCGCGAGGTCTAAAGGCATGAAATGTCTTCGCCAGCTCGAACATTGAGGATTGTGAATTCGAATCTCACTCAAGGTATGAATGAGTGTGTTAGGTAGCCGTCTTACGAGGGCTGATCCCCCGTCCAGGGTGACCTACCGACTGTCTTAGATTAAGAAACTGAAGTGAAACAAAGCCTATCGTCGATGCCCTATGCTCCAAGTGAGAGCAACAGGAATAGAAGAAGAGGAAGAACAAGAACAAAAAGAACAATATAACGCCATGTAGTCCTTTGAGACTCAATCGAAGTTTCGGAGGGTCATATTGCCTCTATCTTCACGGTCGTATAGAAAGGATAAAAAGAAATGTCCGAAACGTGGGCTGGCTTTCAACGGACAGCAAGGCTCTGTATCCCAGAAGACAGAACACTCAAACCCTGCATACTAATATTTTTTCTTTTATGACGTATTCACTTCTCTCTGTTATTGAATGTACATAGTGTGAGACAGATAGAAATACATACAGCTGAGCCATTAGTACCTGATCCTAACCCCTCTGAGGTTGAAAGTGCTACTGCAAAATTGAAACGGTATAAATCGCCAGGTAGTGATCAAATTCCGGCAGAACTTATTCAAGCAGGAGGTGAAATATTACGTTCTAAGATCCGCAATCTAATTACTAATATTTGGCATAAGGAAAAATTTCCTGATCAGTGGAAGGAGTCTATTATTGTACCAGTTAAAAAGGGTGATAAAACTGACTGTAGTAATTATCGGGGGATATCACTGCTATCAACTTCATACAAAATTTTATCCAATATTCTTCTCTCAAGATTAAGTCCTTATAGAGATTAAATTGAGATCATTAGTGTGGGTTTCGACGTAACAGATCAACTAGAGATCAGATCTTTTGCACTCGTCAGATATTGGAGAAAAAATGGGAGCACGATCAGACAGTACATCAGCTGTTTGTAGACTTCAAGAAAGCCTATGATTTAGTTAGGAGGGAAGTATTGTACAATATTCTTGCAGTGTTTGGGATACCCATGAAACTAGTTAGGTTGATTAAAATGTGTTTAAACGAAACGCATAGCAGAGCCCGTGTAGGTAAATATTTGTCTGATAAATTTCCTATCCAGAAGGGTCTAAAACAAGGATATGTTTTATCGCCACTCCTTTTCAACTTTGCTTTAGAGTATCCAATTAGGAAGGTCCAGGGTAACCAGGTGGGACTGAAATTAAAAGGGACACATCAGCTGTTGGTCTACGCCGATGATGTGAATCTACTGGGAGATAATGTAGCTACCACAAAGAAAAACACACAAACTTTAATTGACCCAAGTAAAGAGGTTGGTCTAGAAGTAAACACGGAGAAAACTAAGTATATGTTGCTGTCTCGTCACCAAAATGCTGGGCAAAATCATGACATAAAGATAGGAAACAGATGTTTTGAAAATGTGGCACAGTTCAGATATTTGGGAACAATGATAACAGATCGAAACCCGATTCAGGAAGAAATTACGAGGCGATTGAATTCGGGTAATGCTTGCTACCATTCAGTCCAGAACCTTTCGTCTTCTCGTCTGTTGTCCAAAAACATAAAAATTAGAATATACAAAACTATAATTTTGCTTTTGGCTCTGTATGGGTGTGAAACTTGGTCTCTGACATTAAGCGAGTAACATGGACTGAGGGTGTTTGAGGAGAATATTTGGACCGACGAGACATGAAGTGATAGGAGTTCGGAGAAAGATGCACAATGAGGAGCTTCACAACTTGTACTGATCTCAAGGAGTCCTGCCGACTGTGTATAGGATTAAGAAAATTAGGAAAATAGACAGATAATTCAATATTAAAATTTCCGTTGATTATCACTGTGTAACTTGAGATGGAAACTTGATGATCCTCAGCTGATTTTCGGCAGGCATAATCTCGCCCGAATGGCGTGCTGACCGCCTTCTTGGCCCGTCGAATTACAGCCAAAGCTCAAGTTATAAAGAATTTGAGAAAAACCAGGTAAAACCGGTTTGGAGTTTTCTCCATCCACAAGCCTGTTCTGTATACCAAGAACTGCAGTCTCAGCAATTTTTAAAGTTTGTAAAATTAGTAAAATAGAAAACTAAAATATTTTGATTGAATATGAAACTTCTTTAAGGAATATTAAGCCCCGAAATTAAAACAAATTTTGTATAAACCAGAATTGAAGCGTAATGGAAATATACACACCGATTCCCAGTTATTGTCGGGTTTTCCGTTTATAAGCCACGGAAACACCGACAATAATTTAGAATAGACTTCTTTGTTAACATGAGCGCAAATTATAACACGCGTGTTGAGGCCAAGGCTCAGCAGAAATGTCGAACCTACCAAATTTTTCAACCTCGTTCATTACATATGCCTGTATATAATAGCGAATTCAGTGACTAATGAGAATACAGACACTCGAAATGATGCGTTGAAGAGTAATTAAACTGTGAATATTGTGTCCTAATAAAATACCAATGCTGCAATGACTTTGTTGTGATGTAACTGGGACAGAGGGTAACTTTAACAGTATTCATACGTTCATCTAAAATGTAAATTGAGAAACTCCGGAACTGTGAACACAATTAAAGTTCGGTAACTCTAAAATGAATTTTAGAAAAACCGAAACACACGCTTCATCACTGCAAGGAGAACAAACTAGCGGGGTCCTGAGGAGGGTCCTGACCTAACATTAATTACTCTGGCATGTTTAAAATTATAGAGCTCTTCATGCATTCTAAATGGCAACTTAATCCTCAAGTCTCAGTGCACCTGTACCAAGTCTTCTCGATTTAAAACCCAAAGCCATGAATTCTGCGCAGAGCTGGCCAATCCTTCTATTACCTGGCTACATCCGTACATTATCCTTATATACTAACGTGTATAAAAGCGTACTATAAGCGAAATATTGTCACTGTGTATCGTATCAATTCTGTGAGTATTGGTAATACGTTAATGTTGATATATCAAAATGTAGTATAACATGTAAGGAGGAGATTTACGATTATTTGTGAGCGTTTTTCGTGGGGGATGGTATTAAATTTTGGATTCGACGTATTAATCGATAATATACAAGAATGGAAAGGAATACAAGACAAAGCAGGGGGAGATAATAGTAAAAATTCATGCATAATACATCATGAGGCTTCCCGTTGAATTTTAACCAGATGTTACGTTAGTCATATATAAAATTAAAGTTGCCCCTGTGTTTAATTAATTAAACACCATACCATGAACACGTATGGGTGAGTGGAGGTACAGATCCACCATTCTTGACCTCGGCATTAAATGGAGATAGGCATTCAGCTTCACACCCTAGCCGACTTACCCCCGGGGAAACAGCCCAAGGTATCACTGACTAAGAGGTTTTGTGGGCCCCAGGGCCAGTCTGGATGTAGAAGAGAGAAAGTTTCCTGCCAGGATTCTAACCCTGGCAGTCCAGCCCATAGACAGTCACCATCCTGTTTCTTAGTTATAATACATAATCCATTTACATCCTACTCTGACGCAATCATACCGTGTACATAGAGGAAATAATTCCCTCCGAAACGCTGGGATCCACCTACGACTTCATAGGTTGTCACAATTCGGAAAATCACAACTTACAGTTTCGTAGTTAATAACTGTTGTTATTTATTGTCGTTTTTAGAACTGACGACGTTGAGTGAATTAGAAGAAACTTTATGATTGATGGGGATGTAAGTTCCTTGAAGGAAGTAATGGTAGAGTATTGAAAGCATTATACCAGCACTGACGTGCACAGACAAATAAGGGAGTAGCAGACTTCGGTTTGAATATCCGCCAGACCGGCAGAGATTCGAACACTGACCTTCAAACAGAATTGTAAAGTGTTACTATTCGTACTACTAAAGCAGCCTTTTGTGTCTCCAGCGTGTGTGGAGCTCATGTGCAGCGGGAATAAGGGAGCACATCCGGAATCGGGAATTGTCTCCTCGCAAGGTCCTGGAGGTTCTTCTCTGTTCAGAGCACAAAGTCTGTCCTTTTTTGTCTTCGAGAAACACAATAACGCGATGGGGCTGACAGTGGTATAAAACCATTAGAACATTTGGATGTTAAAGTAAGAGAATGCTGGGGAAAATTACATACCAGTTACCTTCCCATCTTTTACTCTTGTCACATGTGACATGGGTGACGAAACCAAAGAGCATTAGGGGGCTTGGACATGAAGTGGGAACAGAGAACAGGAGAATGAGACAGAATCACTAGAACACTGCATGTAACTAACTCCACGGGAGTGAGTCCCGTCGCTATACCGACTGAGCTATCTCAGCTACCCGACTTGCAATATAGCATCAATAATACGAGTATTATGAAATACGATGGTGTTTAAGAACAGGGTGTTGAGGAGAATATTTAGACCGAAGAGAGTTTAAGTGATAGGAGGTTACAGAAAACTGCATAATGAGTAACATTTTTTTCCCTTCGCACTACAGCCCTAGTGGGGCTAGGCCTACCTTCATGAACTTCTCCGTTCACTTCGGTTTCTCTAGATCTTACACGTTCGGTAGGTCTCCTTGGGAGGGTGATCAGTTCGTCGCAAGGTCTCTACCTGTACACAAACACAGAAAAACGCGCACACACACACACACACACACACACTAAACATCCATTCCATGGGCGGGATTGGAACCCACGATCCCGGTTTCCAAGCGAGCGAAGACAGTATATGCCTTAGACCGCTCGGGTACAGTGACCGGCAATGAGCGACTTATCCAAGTATAATTAGAATGATCAAGTCAAGGAGAATGAGGTGGACAGGGCATGTAGCACGAATGGGGAAGAAAAGGAATGCATATAGGATATTGGTGGGAAAGCCAGAAGGAAAGAAACCACTGGGAAGACCAAGGCTTAGGTGGGTGGGCAATATTAAAATGATCTTAGAGAGATAGGATGGTATGGTATAGATTGTATTGATCTGGCTCAGGATAGGGACTAGTGGAGGGCTCTTGTGAACACGGTAATGAACCTTCGGGTTCCATAAAATTCTGGGAAATTCTTGAGTAGCTGCATAATTGGCGGCTTCTCAAGAAGGGCTCAGCTCCATGGGTAAGTATGTAGGTCGCGCCATAGCTCAAGCGGTTAGTCGCTGGCTTCCTACTCGGTGGGCCGGGTTCGATCCCGGGTCTGGTTAAGTGGGATTTCTGGTGTACAAAGTGGCGCTGGGGCAGGTTTTCTCCGAGTACTTCTGTTTCCCTTGCCAATCTTCATTCCACCAAATTCGCCATTATCATAATCACCCGGGGCAGGCTACAATAGGCCAATCAGTGGCCGCCGTGCCGGATGGACCCAGTTGGACTCCACCCCCCACTAAGCGAATTAAAAAGAGTAAGTAAGTAATTATGAAATATGATACGATATCAATATGGAAATAAATGGGCGCCCGAGAAACATTTTTGAGTGGTTTATTCAGGGAAGTCCAAATTCCAGCATAATGAAATGTTTCATGCTGAGATGTAAGCCGGCTGTTTACCGAATGAAAACATGTGATTTCGATTAAACTGCCCTGTTTCTAGATACTATAAAACATCTGCGGTTCATTCAGCAATTTTCAAAACCTTTGACTAGTTCTGTGATTCGATAAAAGTTTGAGTTGTCTGCAGGTTCCACTAGTCCCCTCAAATGTACTAATTCCTCGCTTAGCCACAGCACGTGGAAATTCGTACACCTGATTGCATTTCAATAACACTGATACTCTGCAATATGGCGCTGAATATAACATGAACTGCCCACAGTGAACTGCTATTACCAATATTAGATTTTCTGTGGTCAGGCAGGTGATCCAGAATTAATAGGCTACGGGGAAATTCTGCAGATCTGTATGCGGATGATATCCGTGCTTTAACTTGGGTCAAACTGAACAATCATCTGAGCCAATTTCACTCCACCCTAAAAAAAAATCTCGGGGAATCCCGGGCCTATCGCTATTTATATGTAATCTCGCTGTCATTTCGCGTTTTTTTTTTTGGAGACGCTACAAAATTAGTAGAGTTCTCAGTTTCGATTAGTGTTTAATTACAAGTAGGCTTTTAGATTCGGTACAGCTCCGTCGGCCAAAGGCTGGGCTGCAGAGGAATTGGGGTTCGAATTCCGGCACGACCGAGGTATCTATTCCTTCTGCATACCTTCCAGACTGGCTTTCCTATAGATTCAGTGCCTGGGGCCTATTCTTCTGGCGTACAGCAGCCGTTTCGTGAAGCCGGCGGATCAACTACAGCCAGTGCTGAAGAGCGAATACTAAGACCAACGATGGACAGAAGGAACAATCCTTCATGCAGGGATAATATTACCACGTATTTGGGGTGTGAGTGTAGACGGGGTATGGATTGGTGAATTGGATTTATTGACCACTTGCATACACCACTTGGAGCTATAAGTAACAGTAACATTATTACTAATTTCCACACTACAAATCACTACACGCTAAGTGCTCCCAGTCTGCTTTCACTAGGCGTTAGTTAGTAAGAGCTCTCAACAATGGCTATTCCTCTGTAATGTGTTCACTATGTGTTTCCTGGTAAGGAATCTTAACAGTGAAAGTTCTCCAACTTCTGCGCTCACAACTTTAGTGTCTGGTGAGTATCCCGCAACTGAACTGTAGCGACAGTTGTCTTCAAGATAACTCCTCGGCACCGAACACGCAGAAAAAACAACCCCTGTACTTACCGCGCAATTGCATAGCAACGGTCGCGGCACGGACCACATAGAAAACACCATGTCACATGCGTGCATTTGTGGGGCGTTACCTAACAACGGCCGCTCTTTACAGAGTCATTGCTTAGCAACGGGTCTATACACCACAACATGCTCGATCTACTATCGGACCCAGGGTATATCACAGTCAGTTTACGGTGCAGACCATTATGTTATATAATTGTAATGTTTTCCAAACCATTGTTTAAACATAATTCCTGCATTCATACGCCGGTGGGAAAGTGAAACATATGTAAGATTTGAGGCTTTCACGGCGGTGACTATGAAGAAAGCAGTCTTCTGGGATTTGGCACCGTGTATATGTGGTGTATACACGGTGCCAAATCCCAGAAGACTGCTTTCTTCAAGTGAAACATACTTACAGAAAACTTTTATTGCTCAAGGTTGCATACACAAGGTATGACGTACTTTGTTTCGTAGATGAGACAGACTTCACACGTGACTCTTGGGTGAAAAACCAGAAGCTTGTGGCCGTGATATTCAGCTTACTCTGCAAGACGCTGGTAATATCTCCACGCAACATTCTACTTTTTATCAGCTTCTCTTAAATCATGAATGAGGCCGGTACAGGCCAATGCCTAGTACAGCGAAGAAAAGACCAGAATGCGGAGAAGTGAACTCATCTCGTTCAGAATGTGCCATTTCTGTGACGCTAATTAAGTTCCGCGTTGGACAACAGAAGGAAGGGTGGGATGGGGTGGGTTACATTTGTTTAAAATGGACGTTACAGAGTCGAATTGTACCATGACGGCTGAATGTGGAACTTAGCATTCGTGTTCTTGTTGAAGTTACTCTTCCGGTCCTTCGCTTGAGAGCGAGAGAGGAACCCCTCGACAATTTCAGTCAGGATAAGTGTTTCGGCAGCACCCCAGAAGAGCAGTTTATATAGTTACCGCCATGCCAGGTGCCCTCTATAATAATGGAAGGAAATTTGATGATTAAATAAATCTATTTACTTTTACAGGTACACACACACAGCAGAAAGGGGTAATAGATTTAATTGTTTAGTTGTGTACACAGTTTGTGTATGTTTCGAATTAGTATAGTGATGTACTGAAACCAGGAATTTTGTAATTCAAAATGGTCACCTGGTTTTGTTAGGGTAGTGAAATCTAGCACACTCTGATGAGCTGGGCACTACGACACGACAAGGGGTGCATATGGAATTTTGATGCGGAAACCACTTGGATGAAATCAACTGAAAAACAAATGTATATAGCCAAGGTAAAGTTGTCCCTGTAATTCAATAATAAAGCACCAAGCCATGAAGGTGTGCGGGGGAGTGGTTTATAGAACCACATTTTCTTGAACTCGGCACTAGCTGGAGGTGAATGGTCAACTTCAGGCGCCGGCCGCTTTACCTCGGGGAAAGAGCTCCCGGTACCCATTGGATAGGAGGTTGGGTGGACCCCAGAGCCAGTTTTGACGACGTGGAGAAGAGAAAATTATTGACCCTACCGGGACTCGAATTCCGCCCCATTGGTCGTCCAGTCCATAGCCAGTCGCTATACCGACTACGCTACACAGAGAACAAAGAGATTATGAGCGTTACGGAAGTGGGCTCTAAGTACTGGGGGAGGGGGTAGAATAAACTGACTTAGGGTCGTATGTAATATTTTAAACAATCTTCGTTTTATCTTTCGGCATTTTAACATCAGATTGTCAGTTAGGGCTGTGTATTATTAATTCTCTACTTTCGTAGGGATAACTTTACTGTTACCTTCATCATTATTGTATATTTGTGCATTAAATGAATGCTTGAGGGTATGTATACCCGTTAGAATTTTTATTCCAAAATTAGTGAAAGGATTTAGTTTTCGTATAATTTTAATGCATAAGACAAGATCATTTCAGAAGAGAAAACATTAGAAATAATTAGGACTTGATTCAGTAATGCAAGAAGTAGTAACGTATAGGAGTAACTGGAAATTACACATAGAAATAAAGCCATACGAAAGAATACCAAAGCAAGTATAGAAACCCCTCGTTAATCCTTAGCCCCCCCCCCACACACAGTTTGGCCTTCCGATCGACATTACAGGCAAAACTGTCACAGTTTGCCCTCCCCCGTTCCTTCCCCATACACGAGCAGATACGAGGCAGATATACCGGCAGGCTTCATGCCACAGTCACGACCTCCCAGCCTATATTGCTCAGTCACACACGTCACGTGCTACGTCCTGCAGGTAGAACTGACCGGAACTGACGGACTGATGGTTTCCTACAGTCCAAACGATTGGCCGGCCGGCCGGCCGCACCACACACACATCAGTTTTGCCTTTCCGTCTTCAACTGTGCAGGCCGAACGGGAGGCCAAACCGTGTGTGTATGGGGGCCCTAAGTAATTGAGGTGGGGGGTCAACCGGATTAAGCGATAATACGGATTAATGAAGCAAATTGTGGCGCTAAAAGACAAAAGAAACTCAGAACATTAATAAATGGAAAATTTAATGTTATAAGTAATGATTATGAAAATAAATAAAATATATCGCCTTAGAGACAATACATTTATTCATCGATAAGACTCAAAGTTGTACTTTGAACTGATAATCGGATTTATTGGAGTATTAACTCGTGACTACACTTCGCACTTTGCTGTTACACACACACTCTTGTGTCCACAGTCACGTCTTCACTGACGTTGCTCTGTAGCGGCTTCCAATGGCGGACGCTCCACTTCTTCTGGCTTCCCGAACTGTCCCCTGCCTCAGCTACCGGCTTCTAGCAGCAAAGATCTCGCTACGACTGCTAATTGCTCCTGCTTATAGTACCTCGGAACGGGTCGCGTACAAAACATTTTTTCATTAGTGTTACATTCTCCTGTTGCAGTTGAAATATGCCTGTTTCCGAAGCCGTCACTTAACAATGGCTGTCGTGTAAGTGCTTATTTCGCGGTCGTCGCCTTGCAAAAGTCTACATGCCACGATACATAATTTTATTTTTTTTATCCATGGTTAGGAGACCTGAGATCAACGATACACCTGACCAGCCTGTACCTCAGTCTGTCGTGAGCCTTTAACTGAGGCTTCCCTTCCTATCCTTCCCATATGAACGGATGAAGGATGTTCTTACATGTTTCATAGAAACATCTTTATGCCTAAGTAGAGGAATAAAAAGACAGCCTTCATCTCATAGTCTGGCTACGTAGAATACGTTACAGACTGTTAGACAGACGGGCGTATGACCAGCAACACACAGCAATGTACGAGTATAAGGTATTCTATGTAACCAACAGCACAAAATGAAGACCGTTTTCCGTTCCTCTTCTTACGCAACAAGGACTTATATTTTAACTGATTTTAAATGATTATTTTTAACATACACAACGTATTTTGACTGCATCAACATTTTTGTCTCGATTTCGAATTCTAGCAGAAGTCACTGTATGTCGAACACGTAAGCAAAGCATTCTAATGGTAGCCAGTAGTGGCCGAAATATGTAAAGACATCCTTTAATATTATCACGTGATGGAGGTACTACAGACGGGGTTTGGATTGGCACTCGGATTTATTGCACACTTATACAACTCGTCAATACAACCTGAAAATCATCAGTGAACACACTAGGCCTTCTCATTCTGTTACAGTCTACATTAGCCGTTGCTAGTTAGAGGCTTCTAACGGTGGACGTTCCCCTTCATCTGTGTTTCCTAACTGTCCCTGGCCTCAGCTACAGCAACTTTCGACTTATTGACTGCTTATAATATCTGGGCAACGACCGCACAGAAAACATCGTTCCTCTGTTACCGTTTACGCGACGTTGTGTAGTTGTCTGCTTCGCTGTCGTTGCGTGACAACGGGTCCACATGCTATAATATTCTCAAATGAAACTTGTTATACTTAATATACCTTATTACCCATTCAAGTATTAAGAACTGTAAAGACTCAAGACGTCTCTTATAAATACTTTAAATATAAATCTCTTCATACAGACAATGTGTACTCCACGAACCAGGGTATGTGATGCTTCGTGCAGGAAACGTCACTAAAGAAAAGCCCTGTGTAAGTACCCTTCAATTTCCAGCCCCATATATATGAATAATGCAAGCATGTTTAAAACATAAAGTAGTAAATTTATGATGATGACTGAACGACTTACGTCCCTAACTTACAATAAAACACCCTCGTTCCCGTAGTAGAGTATAGCATAGCGCAGAGAATTCAACGTTTTCAGCATTTCAAATGCCTCATTCCAGGTTCCCTCTGCGGTGACTATATCCTGTAGCTTGGTCCATGTTTCGCTAGGTTTCGGAGGAACGTACTGCCACTGCTTTCATGGTGAAACAGGTAGTACGTTCCTTCTAAACGTCAGAGGACTTCTATGGGACCACACGGCGTTACACCCCAGAATATTATACTCTTCTACAAGTTCAAAATGGTATTCCATGATACCACTAGTAAAGTAAAAAAAAAAAAAGGAAAGGTATCCCTGTACCAGGACGTGGAGGCCCATAGGGTTGTGAGATGTTGAAGTTCTCTCATTTTCTAGACAATCGGCACACAGATGGCGGTAAGGTTATCAGCCCTACTCGCCAGCAGCCCTTTACCCCCAAGAATATTCCTGGCACTCATTTTTATTAGAGGCTGAGTCGACCCCAGGACCATAGTACGGCTGAAGGAGTAGGTCAACTGAAGAAAATCCAATGACTTCATCGGGACTTGAACCCGCTACCTTCCGGTAGCATAGTGCCTCAACCAACTACGCTACCGCGTACAACTAGTACAGACAAAATATTTTAATTTATATTGTGACATGACGCCTGGAAGTCGAAATAGTGGTGCCAAAGCCAGACGTCCGTTGATGAGCAACGACTAAGTAAACACTAAGTTTCGGTTATAACGGCTAGCCGAAACATGTTTCCACTACAACGAATACGCTGATATGATTCGAGGCGTTGCACGGAGACTGTCACGCGTTTTCATGGCAACGGAGACTAACAGAGAACAATCAACTGTTCGACCTGTCGATCTGTATTCGTTTCGAATGAAGTTAGTTCAGCCCGAGATCCAGACAGAGACTTCGAGAGGAGAGAGACTTCAAGATTCAAAGTTCGAGGGTTGGACAGTCGAAGTGTTACCAAGCCACGACTACGCAAGCAGACGTTGACTTTTTTCTGTTATAATTACAGTAATCTTTAGAGTGGTTCAATTAATTGCAGTTACGACTTAATGAGTATCCAGTAAATCTATTCACCAGTCCAAACCCCGTCTACATGTCACTAAAACAGATGAAAATATCATTATATTCCTCTAATGCTGTCAATACAACCAAGCATATATGCCTATGACACAACCGTTAAGCAGTAAATGAGCTATTTCGATTATCATCCATAGACGTTCTGCAGCAGTCAATTTAGCCACTGATAACGAAAGAGATCGACCCCCAGACCCGTCACAGGATGTCACTGGGTCAAGTTTCTATAAAAGTTGGGAATTATTTTTAAGATTTTCAACCTTTACTCCATACTGCCATAAACTACTGTATGTATACAATGCCCATGCCAGTGAACCTACATTAAATAACCCATAAATTCCAAATATATTAATAATAAATTCTAACAATTATTATTCCGTAAACAGCGAAATTACAAAGAAGCCCGTCTTTTTGGATACATTTCCGTATAGGTTGCTGAAAATCAACAGACGTTTCAGAAGAACACATCGCCTTCATCTTCAGGATCGAAGAATAAGCTGGAACTTAAATGCTGTATTTTTTTGTTGGCATTATTTTTCGATAATGAAGATGGAAGCGATATGCTCCTCCGAAATATTAGTTAATCAACGGACTGTACGGATTTACGTCTCAGAAGACAAACCTCTTCATGAATACCGCTGTGGGGACCTGAAATCTTATATTTACAGCACTGACCATCATGAACTAAGAAAACTAAGAATTACATAATTGGACCCCTTTTCATTTACCGTTTGACTCGAAACCTACCACACCTAACGTGGCAAATTATTTAAAGATATGGCCGCGCCAGAGCTCAAGCGGTTAGTCGCTGGCTTCCCACCGCAGTGGCCCGAGTTCGATCCCGAGTCTGGTCAAGTGGGATTTGTGGTGGGCAAAGTGGCGCTGGGG
>NW_019720587.1:43037-51490 GCF_002891405.2 Cryptotermes secundus
CTTCGGTTTCCTCTGCCAATCTTCATTCCACCAATTACTCCACAATCATCCTCACCCATCATCTGGGGCTGGTACAATAGGCCAGAAGTGGCCGCAGTACAAGGGACTTAGTCCCACCCCACTAGCAGTAAAAAGAGAAGGCTCTCGTAGTCCAGCAAGGAATGGAGCGAGTCGTAGGCAGTCACTGATTGTTAGTAGTCATAATTGATTGTAATTGTAAGAAGTGCCAATAAATCCAGGCATCCAATCCAGAACCCGTTATTATTAGTCACGCAAACCTCGAATAAATGACAATTTGTTGAAGGTAATGAAATTAAAATTATTTCGAAAATTATAGTTTCCTGTCGGCTCTGGAAATTTTCATGACGTCATCGTAAGAAAGAGGCCAACAACATCTTTGCCTACTTCCATATATGCCGTTCTAGTTTAAATTTAATTTCGATTTAAAGCTTCGTGTTTCTTGGCATCACTCTCATATATGGGTCATATGAAAAATTGCTAATAACTAGGATTCATAGAGGGGAAAAAAAGGAAGATAAGCATTTCATCTAACATAATGACTTTACCACATACAAGTAACAATATTGGAGGTCTTATGGCGCCTCTCTGGCTCTAACAGAGATGAGACTAGAGGAAATTTTACGAGTATGACATACACTTTCCTCTCTTTTCCGAAAGCATGCATCATGGATTTTCGATATCCCACTTCTCTTCGTAGTAGAATCGTAAAAAAATGAGAATAAAAATAACAGTATGTGTCTCTTCCTCTCTACTTAGAGAGAGAGAGAGAGAGAGAAATATCATGTGGAGAGTAAGAAATAATGAGATACTTCCCCACGTTGAATCGTAACTTTCTCATATCAGAAGGACGCAATAAATGTATCGTCATCATCTCAAGATGACAGATTAATGATTGGAAACTTTAGCTGCTTAGTACCTGTACCAACCACAAGAAGGCGTTATGAGATATGGAACAAAATCCTCTGGTTATACGTATACCTTGAGGAACCTAATTAGATAAAAGTGTTGTGTGTAATTACGTCTTTTTTTTCCTTGGCATTACAGCCCCAGTGGGCCTAGGCCTACCTCCATGAACTTCTCCGTTCACTTAGGTTTTTCTAGATCTTACACATTCGGTAGGACTCCTTGGGCGGGTGATCAGCTCGTCGCAAGGCCTCTACCTGTACACAAACACAGAAAAACGCACACAAACATCCATGCCCTGAGTGGGATTCGAACCCACGATCCCGGTTTCCAAGCGAGCGAAGACAGTAGATGCCTTAGACCGCTCGGCTACCGTGACCGGCGTAATTACGTCTTAGGTAAATAAATTTATATTTAACAATGTAAAGCACAAAAAATGCATCTAATTTCACAGCTAAACGAGATCTGGTACCTAATAATGAGAAGTATTCTTAAGCAAGGTTGTCAGTCTAAGAATATTTCTGGTACTCATTTCTGTTAGAGGCTGAGTCGACCTCAGGGCCATAGTGCGGCGGGAAGGATTAGGTCAATTAAAAAAATCCAATGACCTCATCGGGACTTGAACCTGCGACCTTCGGGCTTGTAGCATAGTGCCTCAACCAATTACGCTACCGCGTGCCCCCGTAGTATGAGAGACAAATCATTCCACTACCGACGGTCTATTTTATCAAGTTCTGATGGACTTAAAAATGTCTCTACTTTTGGTTTGCCAGTTGAAGAAGCTTTCAGAAACTCTGTCTGGAGGGTTATCACTTGGAAAAAAATCTCTAGATAGCACCACTGCTTAGTAAATATTTCTATTCTAACAAGTTCCGTATCATAACATAAACGTAGCTCTCCAGAAGTCTTTTTATGTTACTGAAATTGTGTAATTCTAAAGAAGTTTTTTTTTTTTAAATAATTCTTTAAAATTTTAACGTGGTTAATGCGAATATCAAATAAAAGATACGTAGGGCTACATCTAATATACAAGTATGTGTTTGCTGACAATGAATAGGGAGGAATTTGAAGTTTTGTAATTTCATTAAATGCACAAAATATTTGGAGGGTTCCTGCAAACAAATGTTACCTCTGAACTTCCCTTCTTGCTGCGAGAAGACATACCAGACAAGCATAACAATAATGCTCGATGCATCGTAAAACACGATACAGCCTTTTTAGGCGAAATATTATTCTTTTTCCTGTGTCGATTCATGGATTGGTTGACGGCCCACTCCGGGACTAAAAGAGTTGCCGATAAATTCCTTCGGCCTTTCGAAAATTGCCGTATCCCCTGAACATGTTACCAGCGCCTTTCACGGTAAGGAAGTCGATGGGGCGATGTGCGACTCAACGTCTCGGTGTACCACTATCCCAGCGCCGTTTAAGTTTTTCAATTATCGCCTTCGTAACCACTGAGGACTTATCCGAAAATGGATGCAGCTGCTCGAAACATGTAGTAGTGATGACCCCACTTCCAACCGCGGCGGCCCGGGTTCGATCCCGGGTCTGGTCAAATGGGATTTGTGGTGGACAAAGTGGTGCTGGGGCGTGTTTTCTCCGACTAGTTCGGCTTCCCCTGCCAATCTTCATTCCACCAAATTCTCCGTCATTATAATCACCCGGGGCAGGTGCAATAGGCCAATCAATGGCCGCCGTGCCGAGTGGACCCAGTTGGACTCCACCCCCCACTGATCGAATTTAAGCCTGGAGGAACTGAAGCCTGCGTGGGCAGAGAGAGCCCCTGAAGTGTGGGGTGCTGGAATCCGATTTTGGTGGTGGCCAACACATAAAATTCCGTGCATAAAGTGTTAAATTCTGGAACTACAGTAGTGAAATATTACCCAGAAATACACGTTCGTGTAAATAGAAACGAAGTCCGAACTATTATACAGGTCACAGCTCACAATATCGTTACTCAGTGAATATTTGTCTTATTTCAGATTGTGGACGTTACGTCAGCATCTAAACTGCATTCTTGTACACAGAGTCTTTAATTTCCTTACGAATATTCGTAATAAAAGCAGAGGAGTTTTGGAGAAAATTCCTCATTCAGTTTAGAGATTAGACTTCCAGAAACACAAATTCGTCTTTTATCATCATGGAACCCGTCTTCTGAGGAGTTTTTTTTTTCAAATTAATTACACATTTCCCCAAGCATTTTCTTCTCTTTCTGTTGTACTCTAATATTTATATTTTGTTTTCTCTCCTCTTGCTCCCACTTTGGAGCAAAGCTGATTTCTGAGTTTCATGCTCATTTTTACAGACGGTAGGACTACTTGGACCGGTGATCAGCTCGTTACAAGGTCTCTACCTAAATACAGGAAACACAAACACAAAACAAACCCATACACACACCAAACATCCATGCCTTGTGTGGGATTCGAACCCACGATCCCGGCTTCCGAGCGAGCGAAAACAGTGCATGCTTTAGACCGCTCGGCTACCGTGACCGGCAGGCAACATTTGTATTACACGGCTTTAGTCCCCATTTCTCGAATATGCGGAATCCAGTTGTGTCTTCTATCATGTTATTCGGTTTAAAAATACGTAATCCCCTTCGCTTGCTTTTGTGATAATCTGGCACAACCAGCACGTGTCACGGGCTACATTTCGGAGACTTCATCTTGTTCTCTCTCGTCACTTTCTCTTATCGTCCGGATGGACGTCCTTTTATAACATTTTATCTGTGTACTCTTTCCAGTTTCGCTTTTCGTATGAAAAAAGAAATGAACTTCTATCTAAACTAACAACAAAGAAGAGAATTTGGTCCTGTGGCAGACCTCTGAATTGATGTGTAATAAAGTAACTAATGGATACCTGCAGTATGCATCACGCCTTGTGTGTTACATTACTGATATAAGTAACAGTGGGTACGTTTACAGTGTCGCAGCGTTCATACTTAAGTTCTCAGTCACTAAACTGACTCTAAGCCCCCCAAGGTGTCTCCACCTTGTCGTGGTGGTGGGTTCTGCTTGACTCTGTGACCTAGAGAGCTATGCCGGCGGTAGTTCAACTACCGGTAGGGCCACCCATGCCGGAAAGGTCAAAAGGTAGACAGACTAAGACCCTTGTCATCCAGGTTGGGAGTTGGGCATGAGGCTAACAACCTCACTCCTTAAAAGAAATTGTTCAGAAACCTAACAACGTGCCTCGGATAAGTGGAACTTATGGAAAAGGGACTAAGCAAAGAAAAAGGAACAATGATATTGTGATGGCAACTTGGAATTTGCGCGTAATGTTGGAACCCCAGGGAGATGTAGGGAGAGCCCAAGAAATATTCCAAGAGAAAGAAAGGAAGACTCAGGATGAGATGGCCAGACAGTGTTGAGAACGACCTGAGGAAGATGAAGGTGAAGGGATGGATAGAGAAGATGAGGAACAGAGAGCAGTGGAGACTGGTTGTAGAGGAGGCCAAGGCTCACCCAGGGCTGTAGCGCCGAGTGCTAGGTAGGTAGGTAGGTAGGTAGGTGGGTAGGTAGGTGGGTAGGTAGGTAGATACTCTGACTTTAAGGGCAGAACTGACGTAGGGATTTTTCTCTCTTCTCTTCGCCACCAAGCCCAGCATCGTATCCACTTACATTAGGAACAATTCCACCAGATAGAGCTCCTGAAGTTTCAAGCTGGCCATCCTTCCCCGCCTAGTGTCGAGGTTTAGAATACGTGGAGGCTTACCTCCAGACGGCAATGTATCTTAATGACACGGTTCTTAAGCGAAATTATAATTTTACATTACACCACAGGTTTAACGTGTGACGCTAAAGCAATAAGTAGAGCTTGAAGTAAAATCGTGGAGCTTCACCACGTGGCATTATTGCCACTGAATTGTGCTAAGAGTGACAGGTAACGTAAAAAAGGGTAAACCTACGAGTATTCCTGTAACAGGCCGTCGAGGACCATAGGGTTGTGAGACGCCGAGGCTTCCAGTTTTTTTCTAGACAATCGGCTCACAAATGGCGGTGAGGTTGAAAGCCTTACCCCAGGATGATATGTACATTAATTAAAATAGGAGAGTATTTAGTGATATATGCTTTTAAGGAATTTTGAGAACAAGGTTTGAATTGTTTCTACAGCAGCTCCTATCCGACAGATATCGCTTGTTTCAGCAACAGATTTAGGCAAAGTGAAAAATTCCACGAATTAGACAAGAGGTGCAGTGAGTGCCCTGTGATTGTTTATAAAAACAACAAGTATTGAAGAATTCATGATAATGTCGCAACAAACAAAGAAATTCGTTATATTAGGCCGCGCCGTAGCTTAAGCGGTTAGTCGCTGGCTTCTCTCCGCGGCGGTAAGGGTTCGAGCCCAGGTCAGACCATGTGGGATTTGTGATGGATAAAGTGGCGCTGGGGGTAGGTTTTCTCCGAGTACTTCTGTTTCCCTTGCCAATCTGCATTCCACCAAATTCCCCAGCATCGTAATCACCCGGGGGTAGGTACAATAGGCCAATCAGTGGCTGACTTGCCGAGTGGACCCAGCTGGACTCCAACCCTCCTACTAGGCGAAACAAAAAATCGTTATATTCTATACATTTAATTAAAAAGGGAAGAGTCAGGAGATATTCGAGAATAACATTTCTTCACTTTCAAAAACAAAAAAAAAAAATTTAACCGTCCCCTAATATTTCGATTCGATGTTATGCCCATGAAAATGTTACTTTAATGAGGCAGATACTGTGCTGTGTAAACCAGAACCTGGATGAAGAGGAAACCTCTCTGTAACAGAATGTTCCTACGAACATATCTCTCATACAAAGAAAGAGGAAATACAAAACAAAAAGTTCATAGAAAACTTTCTGCTTAATTTTTCTCTATTTTTTCACACTGTGGTTCCTGGAAATATAGAAGAGACAGAATTTCAGCCACAAGCTGGTAGAATTACACTCCACCCCTGACAAAATAAATGCAGAGAAATTTAATTAGTTACTGAAAGGAAGAAGGGTGGGGGAGAAATGGCTGAAGAAATAGAGGAAATGAAGGCGGAGAAAGTAAAGAAAATTGAAATATGTAGAATTCAATGACAATGCGATTTGTATGCTGTATGTATTTCAATTGGTATTGTCACGTGTATGAGTGACTGTAGACGGAGTTTGGATTGGTAATTGGATTTACTGAACATTCACAGTCGTGGCTACGAGTAACTATAGCGTTATCGCTAATTCACGCTCTGCAACAGACTACAGTACAAATTTTTGCCAGTCTGCTGTGTGTTTACCGGTTGTCTGGTAACAGCTTCCAACAGTGTCCTCCGCTTCCGTGCTCTTATCGGCTGGCGACTGTCTCATGACAACTGCCGTCTGAAGACCCTCGACTCTCTCGTAATTGCAGCTGCACCTAGCTATATAGCCTCGGCAAGGACCGCAGAGAAAACACCGCTTACAACAGTCCTTATATTGTTACGTGCGTGTCCGTTGCGGCCATTATCTAGCAATGGTCATTGTTAACAGAGCCACTGCCTAGGAACAGCTGTGGTACAGCTATTTATTTCGCGGTCGTTGCCTAGTAACGCGTCTACATGCACAATGTTTTGAAACGTAATTACATCCACACACGAAATATGCAAACCGACTTCGAACTTTATTCTTCTACAAAATAAAATCGTTACAATTACGAGTAATTCGCTTAGTGGGGGTGGAGTCCAACTGGGTTCACTCTGCACGGCGCCCACTGATTGGCCTATTGTACTTTCCCCGGGTGATTATGATGATGGAGAATTTGGTGGAATGAAGGTTGGCAGGGGAAACCGAAGCACTCGGAGAAAACCAACCCCAGCGCCACTGTCCACCACAAATCCCACTTGACCAGACCCGGGGTAGAACCCGGGTCGGGTCGGTTGGAAACTAGCGACTAACCGCTTGAGCTATGGCGCGGCCTCATAATTTTGAGTGCGGACATGACACAGCGCGCTCTGATTACAGATAGTATTAATTCTGTCAGTAGATAAATCTGCCTGAAATACGCTCTCTGGCGCCAACTGTCACGATTTGAATGAAAGTGCTTACTTAGTAGAGCTCCTTGACACTTGCATTTGGTTTCCTTTTCCAGTAATGACTGTTATTGCTGTACCGCGAGAAGGCAAGTTGGAGCCCCTAATCAAGTGTTACTTGCGCTAAACGTTAATCTGCCTGGAAGTGGAAAAGTATACAGATCCAACTGAATTCCGTCTACACCTACATTTTGCTGTATTATGAAATCTACATAAGAAGGAATGTTTAATATGACAAAGGGACTAGTCTGTAGCCTTCATTTAAATGGGTATCGGAAGCTCTTTTCCCGAGGGTAAGACGGCCTGGGCGTGAAGCCTACCACTCCCGTTTAGTGTCGAGATCAAGAATGGTTTGGTAATGCCTCACTCGCCCGTATGTTTTCTTGATGTGATGCTCAATTACATAATTAAGTAGAGGGATAACTTTACATTTCACAATTATGGGACTAGTATGCAGCAGAGGAATTTCGTTCCATCGACAGGTAAACCTTACAAATAGTTTTGCAAACAAAACACACAAATACACAGTCGTAATGAGGTGAGGTATTTTGGGATAATTTTCTTTTTTCTGAATATTTTCATAAATTAAAATTAGAACCAGAAAATTATTAGTTTTTATAAAAGATGTTCTACATTATTTTTATGTATTATTCACAAAAAGTGTGAAGTCCTATTCCACCGAGGTTAATTCTTTTAAGAGCTTTCTGGTGTCGATAATATGAAATAGAGTGACTAATACGGAATATAATATTAGGTTATTAGTGGTGCAGTACAAAAGAGTTTAAATCTGTTTACACAGTTAACACATTTACTAATGTGATGTGGGCAATAAAGTGAACAAATTACGTTATTTAATTGGCACCCTGAAAAAGCACGGGTGTTGTGAAAGAGTAAGTAAGCCATTATAATATTCTGTTTGAGCCGCCAAAACCAAAACAAGCTAATGACTTCAGATCCCGGGAAATAATAGAACTCAACAGGTTATAACTGTGTACTATCGCAGCAGCGTTATGTCATCAAACAGGGCAAATGTGGTATTCCTTACTTAAAACCAAAATTACACCACTCCCTTTTTTCTTCTATATATTGTCACGTGCTGGGTAGGTCACGCGACAAATACTTTACGCCTTATTTGATATAGCGAATTTATTGAACACTCGCTCTTACAATTACACAATTTACAATCTCAATATTAATGCCATCGGCAGTATCACAATTAATTCTCTTGTTTCCATTCACTCCGGTGAATGTTAGACTGCAACTGGCTGGTTACTCTCTCTCTTTCTAGTAACTCACTCACTCACTCACTCATTACTGGCTCAATCCTCACTATTCACTATCTAATCCCTCACTATTCAATAACGTTCGCTGCTCCTTATTTAGACTCAGCACGGACAACACAGAAAACAGTTACGTGATAGGTACCGCTGTTGCCTGACGCCGTGTTTACAGGTGTTGCTAGCAACGCTGTAGGGAGTTGTTTACGGCTGGGCGGTGAACTCCGG
>NW_019720587.1:51528-53367 GCF_002891405.2 Cryptotermes secundus
GCTCCTCTGCCACGTCACCGCGTGGGGGGGGATGTTTACCAGGCGTTGCGTACTGGTGGAAGGAGTGGGGGTATGTGACGTCACTCGAGGAAACGCAGAGTTTACGTGACCCCTACTTCCCATTGCGTCATCCACGTCACAATATGTACCTACATACGAGTACAACGTCCCTCTGCTTAACTAAATAAGCACTACGCCATGAATGCATATGGGGGAGTGGATGTAGAAACCCACGTTTTATTGACCTCGGGCACCAGTTGGAGGTAATTGGTCGGCTTCACGCCCCGGCCAATTTACCCCCGAGGAAAATTCCCCCGGGACCCACTAGATAGGAGGTTTGGTGGGCCCCAGAGCCGGTCTGGACGACATGAAGAAATAAAAATTCCTGCCTCAACGGGACTCGAAATCCCGACCCCTTGGTCGTCCAGCCCGTAGCCAGTCGCTGTACCGACTGCGCTATCCCGGCTCTTATACACATATACAGTAAATGCAAGCATGAATACCGTGTTTCGAAAACCAAAGGGAAAGATAACGTTTTCTGAACAGAATAAAATAGAAAGTTCCGGAAGAACTAATTGCCTACTTTCGTTTCACTACTGTCTGAGCATTTGATGCAAGTGGGACAAAATATCATTGCGTATGCGTAAGTAAGTCAATAAAACAGTATATTAATTAGAAACTGTTGAATTTATTAGTGTCCTAATATCATATTACATTTAACGTATAATTTACAAAATGTCGTGACATACTTTATTTCGTGGCATGTTGATTGGCACGGAATGTAGGTATGTGCTTCATAATCATTTTGGACACGAAATGAGATATGTCATGAAACTAAACAGGTTTAACTTTTATCAAATAAAACGTACTGAGACAAAATTATGTAACGAAATGATTCTGGCTCACGCATATTCTTTCATTCTAAAACACCAGTTCTGGGAAATATATTTAAATTTCACATTTCTTATAACGACATTGGCCTAATGTGAGATTTCATATCCCCAGACCTATGGGATAATTTTTACTTCTTATCGGCTGATAAATTTCTGTCAGTGAACATGACGTGGAAGTACTCGTACTACAACGACACACGTGTTCAGAAGCAGCAGCCATGCAGGCTTTCGCCAGAAATCACTGAGAAAAAATACAAAGAACTTCAAGTATAATAAGCTGTTTTGTACCAATCTATGAATCATATGATATTTATCACACATAACTTGTTTCCTGTTGTTGTAAATCCAGATTATGCTTTACATAGCAGACGTAACACCGACCTCAGTCANTATAACTTGTTTCCTGTGTAAGATTTGAGGCTTTCACGGCGGTGACTAATACTTTTTCTTCAACCCTGAAGATGGGGGCGATACGTTCCTCCGAAACGTCGGTTAACACCACATATACACGGTGCCAAATCCCAGAAGACTGCTTTCTTCAACTTGTTTCCTGTTGTTGTAAATCCAGATTATGCTTTACATAGCAGACGTAACACCGACCTCAGTCATTTTGCCATCACCCACTTCAGGGGGTTTTAAAATCGGTTGTATCAAGACACCCCAAGGAATTCGTGTAACCTCTAATGTCTCTTGGTCAGAGAAACGTGTAGTTCTGCACACGTTTTCAGGTGCCTATAAATCTGTACAGCGGCTGTAGAAACTTAAATACACGTAACTTTACAGCATTTCTACACCTACAGTAAGTGATAACACTCTCTTTGAAGTCACGAAAAGTGCAGTTCTGCAGACTGTTGCAAGGTCCCTGTTAGTCTGTACGGTGACAATAGGAATCCTATAGCTTTACAGCCTCTCTACTCCTGCAGTAAATAATAAAATGTTCCTGTAT
>NW_019720587.1:53419-53508 GCF_002891405.2 Cryptotermes secundus
CTGTATAGTCACGCAAATTGCAGTTCTGCACACATATTCCTGTACACTCACAGAAAGTGCAATTCTGCACAATATTGCAGGTACCTATC
>NW_019720587.1:53574-56054 GCF_002891405.2 Cryptotermes secundus
TGCAGGTACCTATCAGGCTGTACAGTGACAGCAGATATCTGAATAGCTTTACAGTCTCTTTACACTTAGTCAATCGTAAGATGATATTGTATAGTCTTAAATTTCCGCGAAAAGTTTCTCCGCATGCAAATAAATTTTCTTACGCACCTCTATTAAATTTTACTGACTTACTGACTTGCGATACTCTGGGTAGATACAACTATTTTAGTAATCCTTGTCTACTTGGTGACCTCTCTTTCAAAAGGTTGCGACCCACAGTTTATGAACTATGAGTTACACGGTTCAACAAATGGCCGCAGTAAGGTTCTGGCGTTAGGGAGGTGGGGCGGATACACAGAATGAACATGCGGCAGAGAAGGAAATGGCTGCTGTCGGCGTGACACCGGCGTCCCAAACTTTGCATGCCAGCTTGTCTATAACGAAGATTTCGCCAACTCTTATTCACTGATACTTGAGAAGAAAAGCAAAAAGACGCTCAATATTGAGCCCACGAAATTGCTCCTGACGTCTCATATTGAATTTTCCTCCTTTCACATGTATAAAAATCTACTCTCTTTTATCCCCTCTCTTAAATCCATATCCTTTTTTTTTTATTCCCGCTCCTTCAGGACCATCTGACATCATATAACCTCCCCTTTTTCTCCGTAATCCAGGAGCCGTATACGTCGGTTTCTAATTTCAAGCGCTTGACAAAGATATTTGTCATTATTTTGACTTGGGGTGGAGTTCTCAAGTCGCGCTCTCATTGCTTAAACTATTCAGAAGAGAAAGTTCTGTCACAAATCTGTTATCCGTGGGATAACTCTAACTGATATGGGACCCGAGATCCTTGCTACAGTGAACATTCATANTGTGTATCGTGTCTCGTGATGCGTGTTCCCTTTTTGGCTGCGGGTGTTGGTTTTGCTCAGAAATTTAAGGTAAATGTTAGAAAATTTGACTTTGCGTTTCATTTTCTGCTGTGCAACATCGGTTATTATGTAGTAGTTCTCTTCCCTTTATTGTACACCACCATATGTTTCGGCCCAACCGGCCATCATCAGGTGTATAAAAGGAATCTGCTGTCGACTGCATCGCTGCTCTGCTTTTCTTACGTAATTTCCTCAGACTAATTTTTCGTATGTTATGGAAATGAATGTGGAAAAAAACAAATGTAATGAAAATTTCGTGACAACCAACCCCAGTCACAATATAGATAGACCAAAAACAACTGGAGAATGTGAAATGTTTTAAATATTTGGTTAGCTTGTTAATAGATGATGGAAGGTGTACTTGTGAAATTAAATCTAAGATTGCCATGGCAAAAGCTGCATTTAGCAAGAAGAAGAATCTTTTTACCAGCAAACTGGACTTAAATTTGAGAAATAAACTAGTGAAATGCTACATTTGGAGCATGGCTTTGTATGGGGCTGAAACTTGGACACTTAGGGCAGTAGATCAGAAACACCTGGAAAGCTTCGAAATGTGGTGTTGGAGAAGTGTGGAGAAGATCAGTTGGACCGATTATGTGAGAAATGAAGTGTTATTTAGAGTCAGTGAGCAGAGGAAAATCCTACACGAAATAAGAAAACGGAAGGCTAATTGGATTGGTCTTATCTTACGCAGTAACTGCCTTCTAAAAGAAATTGTTAAAGGAAAGATAGAGGGGCGGATAGAAGTGACCAGAAGNAAGTTCTGTCACAAATCTGTTATCCGTGGGATAACTCTAACTGATATGGGACCCGAGATCCTTGCTACAGTGAACATTCATACAGTGACTTTCTGGGTTATGATATCCAGCAAACTGACTCACATGACAACAAGGGCTCGGTTCAAGTTTCGGCTGTGGCACCTGATACGTTCACCCATAATCTCCNTGGGTTAGCGGGCTGTTGCCATGCACGTGATAGCATTATAGTATTTCTGGGCTGTTGATTTATATTTGGCTACGGTCACTTCGTTCCAAATCTTATTCAATTTCATCAATCTACCCAATTTCGTGACATGTTTCATGGCACGAAAATCTAAATTCGTCACGGAAATAAGTACGTCCAAATTCTTTGGTTACTTTCAACAGTATTCAGAAGGCGGATCCAAACTGAAGACGTCTATGAAGAATTATCAAAACGAACTGTAGTACATATCTATCTCCTTATGACTCTGCAGCCCCTTGTTGGGCCTTTGTCGGTTTTTCAGTTCCTTTATCATTTACAGTCGGTAGGACTCCTTGGACGGGGGATCAGCCTGTCGCAAGGNCATAATCTCCTTGGTTTTCATAATGTTGTATTTTAGCGTCCTGTTGCACTGATTTTCGTGCATGATATGTATGCAGTGTCCGTCTTGCAGTGCAGCCACTTGTACCTGTCACTTCACAACATGTTTCGGCAACACAGTGCCATCATCAGGTGCTCCATTTACACTAATCTATTGCATTGCTTGCCATTATGTCAATGTAAAATTATTTAAAAAGTATTTTAAAATATTCGTCAGTTATAATAAAT
>NW_019720587.1:56094-56499 GCF_002891405.2 Cryptotermes secundus
GGGGATCAGCCTGTCGCAAGGCCACTTCCTACACACATAAAAACACATACAATAAACGCAGACAAGCATCCATGCTTCGAGTGGGATTCGAAATCGTGATCCCAGCGTTCGAGTGAGCAAAGGCAGTTCATGACTTAGACCGCGCGGCCACTGTGATCGGCCTGTGGTGCATATATAGGAGTACCAAATTTCACGGTGAATTTAGTGTGCGCAATAATGGAAGAAGTGTAGCCGGGTACCTCACTTAATATTAGTGATTTATCTACGAGTTTTAAGACTAAAGATCCTATTTCTTTTTAAACCGCTTAATGGGGGGGGGGGTGGAGTCCAACTGGATCCATTCGGCACGGCGGCCACTGATTGGCCTATTGTATCCCGCCCCGGGTGGTTATGCTGCTGGGGAGT
>NW_019720587.1:56538-60850 GCF_002891405.2 Cryptotermes secundus
AAAACCCGCCCCAGAGCCACTTTGTCCACCACAAATCCCACTTGACCAGACCCGGGATCGAAGCCGGGCCGCCGCGGTGGGAAGCCAGCTACTAACCGCTTGAGCTATGGCACGGCTAAGATCCTGGGTTACATTCCCAGTGGGGTAAACATTTCTCAAATCGTTAACGTGCTCAAACCGGAACACGGGCCCATCCAGCAATGTAACAGACTGGTGCCTGCGACTCTGCCTAGGTGTAAGGTGGCCGGGTTGTAATGCTATGACTCACGTCCATCCCCTGCCTGAAGTTCTGAAAGACCAGAATTATAACTTTACAAGAAAACCAAGACTATGGCTATGGAGCAAACTGAACACTTTCTCGCTGCGAAGATGGGTAAGTTTAACCGAATCTAAGGACCAACCAGTCAATAAATCAATCAGTAACCGACGTACAAAATATGCGCGTGGCTTTAATCTGCTTACGAAATTGAAATAGTTGAAAACCACGAGCATGTCCTCGCCTCTGTGACATTGATCAGGGGCGGAGAGCGTCATGGCACTTGAGATCCCATCAGCATGTAGGGTTACATACTTTCCCCCCGCAAGCAATCTCTGTCTGACGTAGATACAACACTGTAACACGGCTATTGACAGCACTCCATCGATATTTGAGTTTCAGTGCGGCAAATTCCGTGTTGGACGTAAGTAACACTGATGACATCACAGAACTACTGATATTACGATCTGACATTGGTGAACTGCTGAAGTTAATTCAGTACTAGGGAAGTTACAACGTATGGATGTAGGCAATGTTCGAGATGTTTCGAACGTTTATAACACCTCCATCTTCGGTGTCCAAATGTGCGGGATGTATAGGTTTATGTTTCGATAAAAGCCATGGGAGATGATTCTTTCGTTGCACAAGCCTCCCGGTTAATAAAGCTAGGCCAACAACCTCCAGTCTCGCATTGCCAATCATCTATACACAGATGGAGGCAGCATGTGCTTCGTCACATCCACATTTTGTTAAGCACCCCACAACTGGAGTGGCAACAGCCTTACATAATTCTAATGTTGTTTAATGACGGCTGAGTTGTTCAGTAGCGGCATAGCCTGCATATTTGAAGCAATTCATTGCCCTGCTGTCGTAATGTGGGCATATTTAGACTGTTTTTATTGCTAGTGGGGTGGGACTGAGTCCCTTGTACTGTGGCCACTTCTGGCCTACTGTACCAGCCCCAGATGATAGGTGAGGCTGATTGTGGAGCTATTGGTGGAATGAAGATTGGCAGGGGAAACCGAAGTACTCGGAGAAAACGTGCCCCAGTGCCATTTCGTCCACCACAAATCCCACTTGACCAGACCCGATATCGAACCCGGACCGCGGGGGTGGGAAACCAACGACTAACCGCTTGAGCTATGGCGCGGCCGTATTTAGACTTACAAAGCATCCTTTTTGTGGGTTATTTTACAACGTTGTACGTAGCTAGCCGATCACGGTGGCCGCGCGGTCTAAGGTATGAACTGTCTTCGCTCGCGGGTTCGAATCCCATTGAAATACTGTCTGTGTGCGTTTCTTTGTGTTTGTGTTGTTCTGTGTGTAGTTAGCGGCTTTTGCGAGGGGCTGTTCACTTGTACAAGGAGCCCTACTTTCTGTGTAAAAAAAAAGATTACGGAACTGAAGAAGAAACCTGGGTAAACAAAGGGATATAGAGACACTGATGAATGAATGTAAGTAGCTAAGTCCAGCTATTCTAGCAGCTATCGCGCCTTAGGCAACCTTACAGAAAAATGTCCTCTATAAGTGTGCCTGGATTTCCCAGCGGATTATGAATATTTGAAGTGTATTTACTGTTGACTAGTAACTGTCAGATAATATCGTGTCGGTCCGTGTCACTAATTGAACTACCACACACCCTCGTTAAGACTGAAGTTGGCGTACAGAGGGTGACAGAAATATGTCAGGAGTTGAAACATCCACTTTCCTGCTCACCCGATTAGAGACTTTTCTTACTGGCGGGTAGGCCGCGCTATAGCTCAAACGGTTAGTCGCTGGCTTCCTACCACGGCGGCCCGGGTTCGATCCCAGGTCTTGTGAAGTGAGATTTGTGGTGGAGAAAGTGGCGCTGGGGCAGTACTTCGGTTTCCCCTGCCAATCTTCATTCCACCAGTTGCTCCACAAACACCCTCACCTATCATCTGGGGCTGGTACATTAGGCCAGAAGTGGACGCAGTACAAGGGACTTAGTCCCACCCCACTAGCAATAAAGAAAATAATACTGGCGGGTAAAAGTTTACAGTATTTTCTCCTTTCGTCTCTACAGCAGTTCTTTGTGATTTTGCTTTCATTACTGTTTGGAAAATCGTGTTGGAATTTGAGAATCACCAAAAGAGCTCAGTTGATACATAATGTTAAGTGCACAATTTCAAATTTCCCCTTATTCCTTGTAGAAGCTCTAAGATACGTCAGGACCAATAGGAACAACTGTTTTCGGAGTATTTCAGTAAGAGAACTGCAAGATACAAGACCAATAGGAACAACAGAAGATAAGCAAAACTGGAGAGCAGCAGAAAGGCACTCGTTTAGTCAGGAATACGATCCTGAACGACAGCTCCTCCGACATCAGGATGTACGGAGTACCTGCACACCACCCCTTGGCCGACTTGTACGAGTAGTAAAGTGAGAAGTCTGGTGACTGGGAAATAAAGAGTTGTTTTTCGCAATTTCGTTGAATCTTTTCATATTAATCGCTTGAGATTATAGAAGACAGATGACATGGAGCAAGGGCAGTGTGCCAGAGACGGAAATAAGAGGATTTACTGATATATATTTCATCACAAGAAGAGAGATTCGAAATCCCCGGTGCGATTATATCAATTCAGTCCGCTTGCAACTTCTACAGCATCCTGCGAAAGACGATCTAGCGAGATACAAAAGGACAAACAATAAGTTTAGGTCACTATTACATAATGACAGCTTACTATCTGCAAGTTGTGAGATTAGCGTGTGCAAGAGAAATTAATAGGAACTTTATAGTTTTTTGGCGATGCAGAATAAAGAAGATTTACATAGACCAGCAGTTACAATTTAGGTGTTAATAATAATAAGACTAATAACAAAATCAGGTAATAGTTTAGAGGCGAGAAAGCAAAATACATGCATACACAAGTGTACAACGTATATTACGATAATGCGTATTATGAAAGTATTGATAATAATTAGGTCCATTTACTGAAGCCCTTGACAACAGCTGAGATAAAAATTACAGGCAAGCACTGGAGAAATAAAACGTTACTACACAAGAAGTGAAAATAAAATAAAAATGAAGAGAAATACGAGTACATAAAGAACACGATAACTAAGAACTACACAATACAAGAACGTAAGAATTATGAACAAATATTATTGACAGTTTTAGGTAGAAGATTATAAAATATTATTGGGAGAAACCGCTCCGATCGCAAATACGTCGAGATCTTTGGCCACCGCGTTGGCAGCACAGGCGCACCGAGCAGCCGGACACTAAATAGTGGGAAGTCCCTAACACTGCGAGTAGGAACACGAAGTGCAGGACTTGCCTCGATACACCCGAACAAAAAAATGCATCATGGTGATGTGTCCGTTTACGTAAATAATGTACTAAGTTAAATTTCTCTAAGGAGAAAGCATTGCTATAAGGAACACGAGGCATCATAATAATACTACTAATAATGATAATAGCCGGTCACGGTAGCCGAGCAGTCTAAGGCATGTACTGTCTTCGCTCGCTTGGAAACCGGGATCGTGGGTTCGAAACCCACTTACGGCATGGATGTTTAGTTTGTGTGTGCGTTTTTCTGTATTTGTGTACAGGTAGAGGCGTTGCGACGAGCTGATCACCCGCCCAAGGAGTCCTACCGAATGTGTAAGATCTAGAAAAACCGAAGTGAACGGAGAAGTTCACGGAGGTAGGCCTAGACCCACTGGGGCTGTAGTGCCAAGGGGGGAAAATAATGATAATATAATAGACCGCCTCTGTGGTCTAGTGGTCAGAGTCCCTGGCTACAGATTCAGAGGTCCCGGGTTCGATTCCCGGCGCTACCAGATTTTCTGAGTAGTGGGTCTGGAACGGAGTCTACTCAGCCTTGTGAGGATAATTGAGGAGCTATTTCATAGAAATAGCGGCTCCAGTCTAGAAAACCGAGATTAACGGCCGTGGGGATCCGTTGCGCTGACCACGTGACCGCAAAAGTTGGTACTAACTTCTCCGACAAGCGGCGGTCGCTCGGTCGGTATGGTTCGCTTGCGGACTACAGGTCACGGAGTTTGATTTTTGTTAATAATAATAATAAT
>NW_019720587.1:61572-87861 GCF_002891405.2 Cryptotermes secundus
ATAATAATAATAATAATAATAATAATAGCCTATAAAGCCTATACCTTGCCTTTCGGCTGCTGCGAGGAGACGTATTGTAAGAAGTGAGAGCAGTGGTTTGCAGATTTTTTTCTTGCCTAACCCATAGGCGCACTACAGTCCGTAGCTCATTTAGCGCAATCACTCAAATCCTCTGCACATTTGTTATAAGGAGCCAGGTCTAAAGACAAGGACAGTGCATAACACGCTTATATGGACATGCGCACAAAGACACGCAAAAATATCGTTACGTGGCATCCCTCAAGGAATTGAAAGGTTCTGAAATCTACTTTAACGTGTTATCTACTATACAGAGTGTTTCACAACTTTAGGGCACAACTGTAGGAGGTGATTTCCTAGATCTTTGTGATCAAAAAAGTTCATATAAACATGTGTCCGGTTTTGGACGGTTACGGAGTTATGACCGTTTTTTCNTCTCTTCTGAGTTTAAAACGGTCATAACTCCGTAACCGTTCAAAATCGGACACATGTTTATATGAACTTTTTTGATCACAAAGACCTAGGAAATCACCTCCTGCAGTTATGCCCTAAAGTCGTGAAACACCCTGTATCTATGAATAGACCTTGTCCGTTTTTTTAGTTTCTTAATCCATACACAGTCGGTAGGACTCCTTGGGCGGGGGATCATCCCGTTG
The DNA here is from genome assembly GCF_002891405.2 of Cryptotermes secundus. NCBI lineage: Eukaryota > Metazoa > Arthropoda > Insecta > Blattodea > Kalotermitidae > Cryptotermes > Cryptotermes secundus. The sequence goes on from NW_019720587.1 coordinate 62,247, forward strand.
GAAGGTCGATACCTGTACAACAACAAAATTTAATGACCGCACACAGACATCCACGACTCGAGTGGGATTCGACCCCACGATCCCAGTGTTCTAGCGGGCGAAGACAGAGCGGCCACTGCGATCGGCACTTTAACGTGGCTGCGTCGTCATAAATGCTAAGGAATAATGTCCAAGTGTGTTCCGTACACATCCATATAACAGTCATATCCATTCACTCCAATCCGTTCTCCATAGTTGCAGAGTTTCATGAATGTTCATTTAAATCGATACGTGAAACCAATAATTTGAACACAGAAACAGTAGCTACGCCATTGAGAAATTTGGTGAACAAAGGCTGGAATTGATGTCCCCACTACACGATTGAATACGGGAGGGAAAGGGGGGTGAGCGTTATCAAACACGTTGTGGTTTTACGTAACACACTCCCCTCCCAAACACAGAAACATCATTCTTTCTCTGTATCCAATACCTCATTTAATTTGAGCATTGTAGGTAATGTTAATTTTTTAATGATTTACTATTCTCCAGGGAGACAGGGGAAAACAAATCAATTCATTTGTATTGTGTCAGCTTTTGAGTGGTTAATGCTAAAACAATCCCCTTAATTAGGAGACAATAAAGAACACATTGATTGGATGTAAGTTTGTTGTTCATTAACCACCATGCCAATGTACATGCTACATAGTGTCAAATGATAAGGTGACTGAGAAATCATAATTTGAAAATAATTTGGAAAGAATTAGTCATGGCCTAATCCCGGCATTTTCCTGGAGAGACTGAATAGAAGCACGAAACCCTCGGTCAGCAGAGCTTCGAACGAAGCACCTTCCTCAACCATGGCTAGAGCGCTACAGTTATCCGAAACTAATCGTTACAACTTCCTAGTTGTAACTGCAATTAAAACATATTGTAATAAGTACAGCTGTTGTTATGAAACAGACAAATGAACAGATGTCCATTGCTAGGCAACGGCTGGGTAGACACTTCCCCGCTGAAAAGAAGACGCAGGCAAAAATCGAAGTATTGTAGGACTATAGCGACGGAAACGGTGTTTTCTTTTGGGTCCACCCCGAGGCTGTATAACGAGGATTCCAGGCCATCTTGTCAGAGTGGATGTTACAAGAGGACCTTTACCGCATTTGGAAAATAAGCTCTGGTAGTGGGTCTCAAGGGGCCTGGCGCTAAGACGAACTAACTGGCGTTAAACCGTCAGTCGTAAGGTAGCTCTGACTTTGACTTTTTAAAGAATTAAGTGAGGAAGTCTCTTGAGACGGCAGTCGAAGATGACTGAGAACAGATGGCAACGAGTTTGAGTTGAAAGAGGGAGACTGTGGTAGAAGACATCATGTGTGCTGCAGTTACAGTGAGACTGGTATAATTACTTGTTGAAGTCCGTTGCCAGGATAAGACTAGCGAAGACTGAGAACCCTAGTGTGTGTGTAACAGTGAACGGTACAGTGGGAAATAGCGATATTGTTACAGTTGCTTGCAGTACGACCTCTAAATGGTCAATAAATCAAACATCCCATCCAAACCCCATCTGCAGTCACACAAATATGCGACAATATGATGGTAAAGCGGTAAAGATGTCCCTAAGATTGGTACCACTCAGCGAAAACGTATGTACGCATCACAGTGGGGAACATTTCATTTGGCCTGTCAAGGTCACCACATCTTCGTTTATTACCTCAGATAAGAATGTTGCTAAAACAAACGAGCTTGCGAAAGGTTTTGGCTATAAACATTTCTACTTGTTAGGCGGTAGGTGGGTTAAGGAAGGAAATAGCGACCAGCAGTGGTAGGTGACAGAATGTCCTTGACTTCAGATGGAAACGAGCCACTAGGTTAACTCCTTGACCCATATCCCATGTCCATATAATCAATACATGGCTTGGCGAGTGAACTATATTCTGTCTGGACGTGGTGGAGGAGAAGACAGCCCGGACTAGCCTACAGCGAATACCTGTGCTGAGTTATCGAGGCCCGAATTGGAAGGAAGTCATTTATCTCAAAGTTACTAGTTTAATGAATGCCGGAGGACGGCGAATCTTCTTTAAGTACATTCTCAAAGTGGTCCTCCGTTTTCAGGGTTCCCTATAAAATTTTATACGCCTTAGGTTCTACTGTACGAAATAGTGACTGATTCCTACGAAATATCAAGCAAGGTAATTAATGACGAATAAATGTTTCATACTCTGCAGGCACCGTGTTATAATCGCGATTGGACTGCCAGCTGCGCTGCGTTTTAGTTGCTCAGATAAACAACACGGAAAAGCACTGTGATCATGAACATACACTCTGTACAGATCCTTAATTACAAATTTTCAGCATTCCCGAATGTGAAAAACTGCTTCTCGGAATGTCAACTGTGTTTGTGTCTTTCAGCATGTTCGTCAGTATTTATGGGTGCCTTTTTCTTTTATTGCTAGTGGGGTGGCACTAAGTCCCTTGTACTGCGGCCACTTCTGGCCTATTGTACCAGCCCCAGATGATAGGTGAGGGTGACTGTGGAGCAATTGGTGGAATGAAGATTGGCAGGGGAAACCGAAGTACTCGGAGAAAACCTGTCCCAGGGCCACTTTGTCCATCACAAATCCCACTTGACCAGACCCGGGATCGAACCCGGGCCGCCGCGGTGGGAAGCCAGCGACTGACCGCTTGAGCTATGGCGCGACCTGTGTGTGCCGTACTAGGCTTATTAGCGTCCGAACAGTCGGACGGATTGTATTTGTGTTCAGTAAAGAAGAGTTTATACATTAGAGCACGGTGCCTCGTGAATATGAACATTTTACATCCAATAAATATGGGTCCTTCCACCGAACACCAAAACACGGAATCCAGATTTTTTCGAAAATAGCTAAAATTCTAGTAAAATTTAGCAATTTATGGAGAATATCTACCGGAGTAAAACTGCGTTACGTTACATTGCGATTCTAAATTACTGTCGGGCTATCCGTGGCCTGTAGTTCTTCTAACCGGAAACAACAAAATAAAGGCTTCCATGTTGAAGTGTTTTAGCATTCTTCAGTACTGATTCTATAAGCAATACAATGTTTTTAGTTACACTTTCATATTCTGTAAACTGCTTTATATTGTTATTCCCGGTTTGAAAATTATTAGCCACGGAAACCTGGACAATAATTTAGAATCACTCTGTAGTTATGAAAATAATGGAACGCTCTGTGTGTGAAATTTGGGCAATTTTTTTGAACCGATTATTTCCTTGTTATTATCATCTTCTGGGCATTAAAGCGCGTCATGTTCTCTGCTGTCTTTATGCTTTCAGTCTCATCATACTTGATCACCATTTCGTCTATTTCAACTTACACTTGAGCAACGAGCGACTAACTCCTGGAATATTCCAGTATTTCATCACCTCATGTCACTGGAAAGAGGCTGAGGTTGAGCGGTTATGCCTCTCGTCTCATTTTCGTCATGTCCCGAATTCAAATTTCGACCCGAAGACCGGCCTGTCGTGTGTGAAGCGTTTTTGTGGCTCCCAGAATATTTACACGGCACTGGGCCAACACGATTTCATTTATATTACTATTTCCAGTTTATTGTTCAGAATTATCCTGCTATTCGATGCTATACAAGCAATGTAGAAGAAAAACGTCGTCAAATATGCAAAGCCATTTTTCAATTGCACGGATTGTGTTGAGATCAAACCGTCCCTTGAAACCCTTCGGCAGGTTTTCTTATTAAAATCAACTCTTATTCCCCTACCTAAATTATGCATTCAGTCATCGAAAAGCAAATGAATTAATGACACATCCTCCTTTTCAAAGGAATAAGTCTGGTGAATATTACACTTTCGGCCATTATAAGAATCAATATTGTAGCGTGTAGAGCAGTTTCTTGGCAACTGCTGGGTAAACACGTTTCCGCTGTAGCGGACACACATCAGACGATGGAAGTAAAGGTAAAGGTAAAGGTAAAATTGTCCCTGTACTACACTAAGCACTATGCCATGAAGGCGCATGGAGGAAGGGTTGCATAGATCCATATTTTCTTGAACTCGGCCCTGGCTGGCCAGTTTCACGCCCCGGTCGCTTTACCTCCGGGGAAAGAGCCCATGGTACCCACTGGATAGGATGATGGGTGGGCCCCAGAGCCGGTCTGGACGACGTGTAGAAGACCCTACTGGTGTTCGAACTCCGACCCCTCCGCCGTCCAGCTCGCAGCCAGTCTCTATGCCCACTACGCTATCTCGGCTCCACACAACAATAAAGGTACCCCTGGAAACGGCTTCTTTTTGTGATGGTCCATGTCAAAGGTTTATAAATAAGACAGCTGGGGCAACAAAGTCATTGATGTACCGGAGGTTGTGAAGAAAAGGGACAGTTGGAAGGACGCCGTCACTCAGACAGGACCTGAGCATGGAATCAGAGGAACAACCATTGTTAAAAGCCGTTACTAGGCAACTACTACTATTTGTAAATTGTGGAGATCAGCGATGGCGGTATAATGAAATATGAATAAAAGTTGTGTGTTAAAATGGTCAATAAACCCAGTATCCAATCCAAAACCCCGTCGAGAGTCACATCCAAACACGTGACAATATCCACAGTATGCTGCTTATCACATCCCACAAGGCCTCGATGCAACCTGAACTAGGAATGTAACTTAAAGTGTTTATTAATGCAGTGGTGACGCTGGTAAATCCATGTTCATGAAAGGCGAACTTTCCGAAATTCGGCAGAAATATCATACGTGTCTTAGTGACATGTCTCAGTGGTTGACATGCTGAATATATCTAAGATCGGTGCGGTAATTACATCTGTGACTGAGGCGCCACGTTTCTCCGACATGTTGACAACAATCTAACAAACTAATGACGTCATATCCCAGACGACAGGAACTGTCATAATCATAACCTTGAGAAACGCAATTCTCACGTAGGAACTTACTTTAGAGGGTAGCACAATATCACACACAGAGCAGCAGTTTCCAGCAACTCTTCTGTTGTGGCAAACACTTAATTCCTCCACCATTGCGGAAGTTGAGCCTGCAAGTCTGAGACCTCTAAATGCCTTCAGTGAGATGTCTTGGTATTATCATAATAAAGCAATTTCCAAAAGAGGATCACAAAAATCCAATAATGAAATTATTCTTACAAATTCTAATGACTCCAGTGTGAGAAAAGCGCTTCCTGACGAGTAAATATTCTCAAGGATGTGACGCCGTGCAGTCAGGTAGAAGTTTAAAATAATGTCAAGTGTCTGGGGTTCCGTGACTAATAATAACGGGTTCTGAACTGGATGACTGGATTTATTGGCACTTCTTTTACAGCCACTCTCAATTACAATCAATTACGAGAGCTCACAATCCGTCTACTGTTGAGGACTCGCTCCATGCTCTTTCTCGTTCTACCATTCACTTATCAGGCAGCGTCAGAGAGTTAATTTACGGCTGGCGGTTTGCGTCAATCAGTTCGTCTTGGTGCGAAGCCCCTTGAGACCCACGACAGTAATTTTATTCTCCAACTGAACACTTGCGGCTACAGTCCTTACGTAACATCCTCTCTGACGAGAGGATGGGTTGTTCATTTTTCTTTTTATTGCTAGTGGGGTGGGACATAGCCCCTTGTACTGCGGCCACTTCTAGCCTATTGTACCAGCCCCAGATGATAGGTGTGGGTGATTATGGAGCAATTGGTGGAATGAAGATTGGCAGGGGAAACCGAAGTACTCGGGGAAAACCTGCCCCAGCGCCACTTTGTCCACCACAAATCCCACTTGACCAGACCCCGGGATCGAACCCGGGCCGTCGCGGTGGGAAGTCAGCGACTGACGGCTTGAGCTAGGGCGCGGCCGTTTGGGGTGTCATTTACAATTGCTGCTGGTCCTCGCCAGCACAGTCATTCTCAGATCCGAGGCCCGCAGTACTCCTGAACACATGTTACTGTCTCAGATTCGAGACTCCCCCAACCTGGAAGGACATGTCCCCGTATTTATAGCCCCCAGGAACAGGGTGGCCCGAATATACACCCCAGCACTGGGTTCCTTTTCGTCGTCTCCTACGACTTGCAGGGCTCCCTTCCCTTACGAATGTATTAGTCTCTTGCTGGGTGTGATGAGCATCCTCTCGTTCTGAGTCTTATTATACGACCGACGGTCAGTCGGCCAGTCTGTATTGGCATAAAGCACCCCTCTGGGGCTTGCAGATGGTACTCGAGACCATATATTACTGTCTCAAATTTGAGACTTCCCTTTTCGTCCCCTCCTACGACTCGCAGGGTCACGGTGGAGGTATTCGACCCCGCCTCCACACGGGCCTCCTCTCTCGTTGTGCTGTCTCAATTCTCCCTTTACATCTTCGGTAAGAATCGAATAGAAATCACTACCTCCATAAGTTCCTCCATTATTGTGTGCTGCGGAAACGTGTTTAGCGACCCATTACCCGGCAACGGATGTCGTTCTATTGTTGAGAGCGTAAGTTCGGGAATGAGTTTAGAGAGCGGTTGCTCAGCAGTGGCCATATGCGTCACAATATGATAAACAACATTAGCACAGAGATGAACCAACGCCAAATAAAACAAGGTGGGAAGTTTTTACTGGAAGCGCAAAATAGTATGAAGAAAAGACACAGCGCCCAAATAACACAAAAAGGGTCTCCTCAGAAAGAGAAATATGGAGAGTCGAATATCCAGACCTGCAACTCAAAGCGATACTGACTGCGACTGCTCTAGGAGGCACTCGATCCATTGCCCCAAATGTCGAACGTAAGGGCAGCATGAGTAGAACTCCTGTTTTCGTATCCCGGCGGAAACGAATTCAAATTGAGATCCGTTGAAGTAGGACTCGAGGTTCTGACAGCTGTGTTTATGAACAGTACTGTCTTCTGGGATATAGCAAAGAGTCTGATTTGCCCATTCCGTGACAGAATCTCAAATTAGGTCACTGCCACGTTCTTCCACGTCATCTTGAAATTCAGTATTCACCGATTATCCTCCTATTTCACTATACACGACAATATTTTGAGCTACTTAGAATACTGAAATATAGATAGAGAAGAAGTGATAGGAGATTGGAGAAAACTGCAAAATGAGGAGCTTAGTATCTTGTACTCTTCTCCAAGTATAATTAGCATGATCAAGTCAAGGATGACGACGTGGGCAGAGCATGTAGCACGAATTGGGGAGACGAGGAATGCATATAAGATATTGGTGGGAAAGCCAGAAGGAAGTAGACCACTGGGAAGACCAAGGCGTAGGTTGGTGAACAATATTAAAATGTATCTTAGAGAGATAGATAGACTGTATTGATCCGGCTCAGTACAGGGACCAGTGGAGGGCTCTTGTGAACACGGTAATGAACCTTCGGGTTCCATATAATGCTGGGGAACTTCTTGAGTAGCTACAGAATTGTCGGCTCTCAAGAAGGGCTCAGCTCCATGAGTAAGTAAGTAAGTAAGTAAGTACTAATTTTTACGAAAGCCGGCCGGTTATGAACTGCACTCATTCTGCTATTGATACTGCATCCAATCTTCTTCCAATTTCTTTATCTGTACCCTGTAAACTTTACCTTTCTCAAGTGTAACAATGAGATGACCTTGAATGGTGGCATGTGCTGGGCGCACCACGTGGCGGTGTTGCATGCGGTAGCTGAACGGAAGCTCCAGTGTAACGCGCATTACTATAGGCTGATGGCCAAATCATCTTCTGGCCCATTTAGATAGCCAAGCGTCATTGCGAGTGCGCATTGTTAATTTCATTGCAATTTTCAAAACTGAAAACGCGTTACAAATAATTCTGAAGTAGCCTCTAGTGTGCCTCCATCTATCTTCCACAATGAGACTACAACTAGAAGCTAAAAAGGCTTAACTTCCTTATTCTGTGGCAAGCAAAGTGTTGGGTCCGAGAAAAGGTCCTTTATTTAAGGGCCAGGATTGTGATAATGTGCTACGTTGTTATGGACACATCACAATTCATGGGCTGGTAATGGCGGAGTGTTTATTAACAGGAGGGAAACCAACGTTTCTCGAAGAGAATCCAACTCCAGTACGACTCTGCACATCATAATTCTTGCTTGACAGCCAAATGGATCTGAACCCGACTCACCAAGGTAAGAAAATATAGTCTATCGTTTCAGGTACAGTAAGGAAGAAACGAATATGAGAATAATATTCCACCACGAAATATGCATTGAAGACGACACCACAAAACGACTGTTCACCATTACTGTTTATTTACACTTATAAGAACTAAATTTTTTCACTTTATCTATTTCGATCTCATACTTCGACGTTCATAAAGAGATTAGAGAAATAAAGAAAATAAAGGAAATTGTTCACGAGAAAATTCTAACAAACACACCCAGTGTTTGTAGGTATTATGAACTCATAAATGCCTATTTATGCACAGATATTTAGTTCTGTTATTTTTACTATACATCCTATTTTGCAGTCTTATGTGCAATTATTTATTAACTTCAAAGTTTAAAAACTTAATAAATAGTTGCATATAAAACTGTAAAATAAGATTTATAATGAAAATGGAAGAGTGCAACAGGAAGCTGAAATACAATATTAGTTCTCTGTTATATAACTGTACATACCATCATATAAAATATATAACGTATAACAAAATAAAGCTTTGAACAGAATACACGGAATTATATCCCAGAAGATGGAAACCTGCCTCATGCTGCTTTCTTCCTTCAATTTATCTTCAACCCTGAAGACGGAGTTGGCGTGTTCCTCCGAAAAGTCGCTCGACTTTTAATGGGCTACATGACATAATATCGTAGAAGTCGTCTTCTTGTTTATTAATGTATATTTTGGCTTATTCTCATACATGCTCACCAACAGACTACCAAACGCTTGTTCCACTGTGGTACCACATCGAATTCATCGGTATTTTGTACACCCACTGACACATACACCTCTCAGTGCTAGACCAAATAAAAGAGATTACCTTAGCCCACAACCAACAATACGCAGAAACATCTGAACCTTGCTTTCTACAAGTTCTAATGGAAAGTCCTCATGTTAGCACAAGATTAACGCCCATGTTTCGAACTCTGACAAAATCGTTGTTTCACTGAGGTTCCAGCGTACTACATTTTATATAACAGAAGCTGTACATTTAATTTCTGATTCGTGTCCTGAAATACTGTGCTCGTATAAATGTTGAGTTGGAACTTATTTCTCTTCTGCTCAAGGTAAAAAAGGTAATGTATAGTTGTCCCTGTGAGTAACTAATTAAGCACTACGCCATGAAGGCGTACGGGGGAGTGGATGTATAGATCCACATTTTCTTGACCTCAGCACTAGCTAGAGGTGAGTGATCAGCTTCACGCCGTTGCCGCTTTACCCCCGGGGAAAGAGCCCCCGATACCCATTGGATAGGAGGTTGGGTGGACATTAGAGCCGGTCTGGAAGGCATGAAGAAGTGAAAATTCTTGCTCCCACCTGGACTTGAACTCCGATCCCTTAGCCGTCCAGCCCGATAGCCAGTCGCTATACCGAATGCGCTATCCCGGCTATCCCAACGTCATCAAACCATTCTGAGGTTTCTGGCCACTGCTGCCACGGCAAGCACACGGTGCCGAGTTCGCGAACATTATTTTCAGACCTCATAATTTTGGCAGTGAGATTAAAAAGAAAGAAACCACTAGGAATACGTTGAGGAAGATTGAAGGGTAGTATTAAAATGGATATCAGAGAAATAGGATGGTGTGGTATGGATTGGATTAATCTGGCTCAGGACAGGGACCAGTGGAGGGCTCTTGTGAACAAGGTAATGAACTTTCGAGTTTCAGAGGGTTTTGGGAAATTCCTGAACAGCCGCGTGATTGACGGATTCTCAGGAAGGAATCAGTTCCATGGAGTTAGTTTGTTGGTTAGGCCGCGCCATATCTTAAAGAGGTTAGTCGCTGGCTTCCCACCGTGGCGGACCAGGTTCGAGCCCGGGTCTGGTAATGTGGGATTTGTGGTGGAGAAAGTGACACTAATGCAGGTTCTCTTCGGGTACTTCGGTTTGCCCTGTCAATCTTCATTCCACGAATATCTACCACCTGGGGCTGGTACAATAGGCAGTACCAAGTGGACTCAGTCTCACTCCACTAAGAATAATAAAAATGTAGTTTGTTTGTTGGTTAGTTACGTGAGGAAGACTGATAAGATGAGTCATCTTAGCATTGCACACAGGCGGACTAGGAGAACAGACACGCAACTCTCCCCGCTCCCGTACTAAGCACAAAGTTTTCTGGTTAGGGAGCCTCTACCTTCAAGAATGGAATAAATCACTGTAACTTTTTCGACAACTCACATAAGAAAAGTTTGCAGCTTCTTCAGTTCTGCTGGATCAGTGAATTACTATTCAGCTGGAGTTTAGTCCCCCCCCCCAAGGGAGGTCTGCGATGAACAAATCTATCCTAAACTCCGAACAAAATCTCACTGCTTTAACAATCACAACTGGGATATATAGACCAGTATTTGAGGCGAACCAACTTACTTTGGGGCCGTCTACACAATAATACTACAATACAAAATCGTGTAGCTTTCTGGAAGTTAACGACGTTTCGGAGGAACATGTATTTTCTGTCTTCAGGGTTAAAGTGTGTAGTTTCAGAAATACTCTCAAGCTGGGGCCACACGAGCGCACAAAATGCGTCCGTTGTAACGAAAGTACTTTATGACGGACGTTGCTGAGAACACCACACAGCTGCAGAATGCGGTGCGTAGTTTTTTGTCTGCAATGGAGCCAGAAGAAAGCGTAGCATTCGCCTCTCTTGTTTATTTCTACAATGGACGTCACGACGTTCGTTACAACGGACACATTTTGTGCGCTCGTGTGGTCCCAGCCTCACTTGCACAGGCATACTGCAAGGAAGGTTGTCATGGAAGCCAGGAAAAGGGGTACGTAACGAAATCAGGTAAGTGGAAATGGGAAGAAACACCCCCCCCCCCAAAAGAGACCGTACAGGGGGCAGATTAGTTTACAGTCCCAGGTGGGAAATGTTATACTGAGAAAGAACAGACTTTTCCAGACTTCTATTATTATTTTCAGGATGAAAATGGACAAAAGGGTCATTTCCGGGTAATTGTCAAGTTTTCCTTACAAGATGAAAATTAGAACTTACACAGACTGACTTCGTGGAATCTTACCGGAGGAGATATTGAGAGGCTGCAGAAATAAAGGACACCTTTTCGTACAGGACAGAACGTACGTACACCGTACTGCTTTACGGGACACAACCAGTGGCAACACAACGCGTTTCAGTGCAAGCACAGTATGAAAATATGAAGTTATGGGACGAAAAAGTCACCTTTGATATGACACAGACCGTAAATCCCCCTGCCGAGGGAAGGTCTTTACCGAGCCACAGCCCCGCAGCGATAAGGGGACACGCAGAGAGACCCCAGATTCACCATTGATATGACATGGGCCGTATATAAAACGGCGCCTCCAACAATTCTTCTATTGTTGCGGGTATTCGTTGCCACAGGAACGTGTCTATCGATCCGTTGTCTGGCTGCGATATACGGGGATAGACAGACAGACAGACAGACAGACTGGTGGGAGGGATTTATTAATTACGCCGTTACCATGGTATACATAGCATGATTCACAAAGATTGTTTCATGCATTCAAAAGTTAAATTGAGGGGTTACACAGATACAGTCACACAGACAGCGAGGTAATCACATAAGACTATTTTTATTTTTTTTTTCAAAATAAGGAAAATATGCTAATTAATAATCGGCAGCACTGACAGCAATAAGAAATACCAAATCATTTGGTTGTACTACTAAAGTCTTAAAGTAATCCGGATGCACTGAAGATCATATTTCAGTGAACACAATCTAAAAATCTTAGGAATACCATAAAAAGTATGCTTAAGACGGGTTTCCCCCCCTCCCCTTGCTGGTATCGCTACTTTGTTGCAGTGGTGGGGTTTGCGTGCTTGAATGAACCTAAGAGCCATGGAGGCGGTAACATATGTTACCAGTAGAGCCTCCCCTGCCAGATGGGTCAAAGGGGATAAGCCAGACCAAAAGAGATAACTTGGTCCTCCAGGTTGAGGGTTGGGGCATGAGGTTTTCAATCTTATTCCTCTTAAAAATATAAACTGTTAGGAAACCTCGGATGACAGCCTCGGAGGTATCAGATGGATCAATATATATGCGACATGGCATGAAAGAGGAACTGAGAACTGGAACATGGAGTGTGTTTACTCTGTATAAAGAGGAGCCCTAAACAACTTGAAAAACTGCTGCAGGATTGCAAGGTAGATACAATAAAACTACAGGAAATTCTTTGGATTGGGCAAGGTGTTTGGAGAAGGGGAAATACATTGTGTACTACTGCTGTCAGAAAAGAAAACATGAATTTGGATGTGGACTCGTAGCAAATTCTAAAATTAAACATTGAATAACTGACTTCAAACCTATTAATCACAGACTGTGTACTTAGGGGTTAGAGAGAGATTTAATAATCTGAGCTTAATATGTGCACATTTACCAACAGTAGAGAAAAATGAATATATTAATGACAGCGTTTATGAGTTGGAAACCGTTCTTACCAGGTGCCCAAAGAACGATATTAAGATTCTTCTTGGAGACTTTAATGCTAAGGTACCATTCAAAGATCAAGAGAGATCTGTTGTTGGGAAATGTAGACTGCATGAGGAAAGTAATGGTAATGGATTAAGATTAATTGGATTGGCTAGTGCACTGAACATGGTAATAGGGAGTACCATATTCTTGTTAATATTATTATTATTTAATTACATTCCATTAATCCACACAAGGTCAAATGACCTATAGGATAAAGAAACTTGAGATTCCCAGATGACAAAACAAATAATCAAATTGACAACATACTGATTGATGCAACATGGATGTGAGGATGTGAAGGGTGCTGATTCTGATAACTATCTGCCTATTACCAGAATAAGGGTAAAAAATAGCAGGTCAAAACATGATATGCATAAAGAGAAAACAATGAGATACAATACAAGCAAACCTAAAAGAGAGAGAGACCAGGTAAAAACATGAGCAGAAGATTAAGGATTTATGTCAGGAGGAAGGGGAAGGAGTGACAATTGAAGAAGAGTGGACCAACTTGGAAACAATTCTTAAAAGAGCAGCAGAGAAAAGTACTGGTAAAGTTAAAAGGAACCTTAGGAAGGGATGGTTTGACCAAGAGTGTGAACAAGTGACAGTGGAGAGGAACAGGAAATACCAGAATATATTTCAAAGGAAATTTACAAGAGCAGCAGAGAAAAGTACTGGTAAAGTTAAAAGGAACCTTAGGAAGGGATGGTTTGACCAAGATTGTGAACAAGTGGCAGTGGAGAGCAACAGGAAATACCAGAATATACTTCAGACGAAATTTGCAAGAGCAGCAAGAGAGGAATACTGTGATATGAGAAAGAAAGAAAAAAAGGATCCATAAGATGAAGAAGGATTATTATGCAAAACAACTTAAATTTCTACAAGAATATGACACTAAGAATGACAATAGGAAGTTCTACAAGCAAGTGAACAGAATGAGAGATGGCTTCCAGGCTAAACCACTGAGTTGCAGGAGTAGAGACAGGGATATCCTCTCAGATAAAGCTGATATCCTGAATAGATGTAAGAAGTATTTTCAAAATCTATGTGATATGACAGGAAATTGGAAATGACAGTTGGAAATTCCCCCACAGTGGACAGGACCCTCAACTGATGAAGCTGATGGTGAGTTTTGCAGTTTTAATATTAATATATAACAGTGTTTTAGAACCAGATGGACTGAATGCTGAACTATTAGTAGATGAAATGAGTATGGAAGCTGATTGAAAAGGTATGGGAAGAGGAAATATTTCCCAGTCAGTGTGAAGAAGTGTTAATATGCCCGCTCTACAAAAGATGAGATCGAATAATTTGTGAAACGTAATGTGGTATTTCTTTGCTGAACACGGCATATAAAGCATTCTCAGTTACAATATTTCAAAGACTACAACCCACTGTAGAGACAAGTATTGGAAGTTATCAGTGTGGGTTTAGGCCTGAAAAGTCTACTTCAGACCATTTGCATTCAGTCAGACAGTTGCTGGTAAATATGAAAGAATATGGAGTTAACACGTACTATATGTCTGTAGATTTTAAAGCTGCATATGACAGCATTGATAGAGCTGGTCTCTTCAAGGCTACAGATGAATTTCATGTCCATAGAAAAACTTATAGGTTTATTGGAACATACTCATACTCTTGTGGTGGACAAAGTGGCGCTGGGGCAGGTTTTCTCCGAGTACTTCGGTTTTCCCTGCCAATCTTCATTCCACCAATTGCTCCACAATCACCCTCACCTGTCATCTGGGGCTGGTACAATAGGCCAGAAGTGGCCGCAGTACAAGGGACTTAGTCCCACCCCACTAGAAATAAAAAAATTATAAATTATTCAAAGTACCAAATATAGTGCAGTCAATAAAAATAAACAGATTGAAGTGGCTAGGGCATATCAAGAGGACGGATAAAAGTTTGCTCTGCAGGAAATTAACCTACTCCCAGCTAGAAGGTAGTAGAAAGAAAGGAAGACCAAAATTAAGGTGGCTGGATCATGCACCGCAAAACTTCAGAATTTTAAAAGTGACAGCTTGGTGGAAAACGGCACAAGACAGCGATAGTTGGAAGCCTGTTATCAAGGACGCCAAGGCCCAAAATGGGCTGTAGCGCCAGATAAGATGATAAAACGGATTTATGGAAGTGTGGAAGAAGTCTACAAGGAATTGCATTAGAACAGTGTTGTCTGGCTTCAAACAACTTAGGACTACACAGTGCCCTAGGTGACTATCCTTGGGCAACATTTTATCATGTCACAAACGTCATTTAGTTCTGAGGGTAGTGAGCAAAATGTGGTGAAAATAATAAATTCAAAAACTAACACCTTGAACATATATCTAGGTATTTTCAGCAAACGTTATTCAAATTAGCAACTATAATTCCTCGCAGTCTCCTTCTTACTTACTTTTATTGGCCAGAAAATGTACGGCCTCTTTTCTAAGAAACAGTATTTGAATACAATAACGCCTATCGTTATTATATTCGGATTAATACAGTACCTTCATTAGCCAATGTAATTTTTATTGCTTTGTAAGCAAGCTGAACACAACTCTTTATATCTTATCAACCTTGACAATGCCATATAAAGTTGCAACGTTTCTTTGGCTAGTAAAGCAAACAAAGGAAAAAAGCTTTCCGCCTATCTTTATGTCCCCTACTGCTCCATCAGGAAGCCACAAGACTTCACTCGACCATTTAGAACTTCCAAAATGTACTCATAAAATAATTAACTGAGAAGTGCCACAGTGTTACCTAATTTCTGGAAAATGTATCTATTAGAGTCACAGCCAAAATGTCAGTTACATGCAAAGAAAGGAATATCTCATATTTTGAAATGCTTACCTTATTCCTTTGTCCAAGACATCTGCAAAACTTCTTCCGGTTCTCTAATTCAGCGGTTAGTAAACCTTCACCAAGCCAGTCGATTGCACTGTCAGAAATATGACATGTTCCGAGAGATATTGATCGTATCTGTGTATATGACCTCCAACAAAATACCCACTTTACCTCACGCCGATTCACTGGTGTAATTATATAACAATTTTTCGCGAGTACCCCCACTTCGCCATTCACAATCAGTAGTAGTGAAATAAAGTTTCTTTTTCTGATGTATCAACTTCACAACCTGTCATTTAAGTGTCGCAGTATTACACACAAAATAAAGCGTTTTACAATAACTTAATTCGGGCTTCGATTTCAACTACTGCATCTAATAAAAGCCATTGCTTAATCGTCTTTTCTAACTATACAGGCTACTTATCCATGGTCACGGATGTAGCTGGACTGGAAGTATGCACACAATTCACAGTTCCTGTTGTTCCAAAATTCCAAAATACGCCATGAAATATAGTATTATGAACGCATAACTCAGTCATATAAACACTTGAACGTATAAAAGAAACCTGTCAATTGTTAAAACTTTTTTTACCCCTCGAACACTTGCACTCACTCTTCCGGAACCATTGAACAAGGACAGACTGAACTCAACAGCGACTCTCGCTCCTTTTCCCACACATGTCGTCCAAAGAGATTGTAAGTTTGGATGAAGATATCTTTGTAATGTATAACCAGAATTAGAGAAGTCAGTAGTGCACATTCACCGACAGATGTCACCTGTGACCGGATGCAAACGAAGTAATATATCTTCTGGGACTGCAAACGGTACGAGGGTAAACGGGAGACATGAGGAAAAAAAAAGTCAGTTACAGAGTTCTTAAGGCTAGAAGAACAAAGAGTTGTTCAAGGCGCTGTTATTTCATAAACAATATTCTTATATTTATTAAATAATATATATGTAAGAAAAGAAAGAGAAGTAAATTTACAAACTAAGAATAGCATATTCTCAGGTTTAAGATAAGGAATATATTAAGACTCGCGGGGAGACCGCTGTAATAGGGTCAGATGTTTATAAGAATGTGCTACAGAGGCTGGATGGGCACTGCTTAGGCCTTTCTTGTATTTACAATTATGTTTCACAGTAAGAAATAAGACCGTCCTCTCACAAGGTGTGTTTACGAATTGCANAAGACTGCTGTAATAGGGTAAGATGTTTATAAGAACGTGCTACAGAGGCTGGATGGGCACTGCTTAGGCCTTTTTTGTATTTACAATTATGTTTCACAGTAAGAAATAAGACCGTCCTCTCACAAGGTGTGTTTACGAATTGCACGTTTGAAATCCTACCTCCTTACGTTTTTGTACCAAGCTAACTCCATGGAGCTGAGTCATTCATGAGGAACTAATAGTTGTTCACTTACTCAAGAAATTACCAGCATGTTATGGGAACCTAAGTTTCATCACGGTATTCGCAAGAGACTGCCACTGGTATTCACGGTTAGCCGGCAAAATCCGGTATATGTTACTCATGTTTCTTTAAGATCGATTTTAATATTACTCCATTTAGGTCGAGAATTCGGAATACCTAATTAATTTGCTCCATGGTGATGATCCCTTCTTCAGAAACCGCCAACTGTGCAGCTACTCAAGAATTTACGAGCATTCTATGGAACCCGAAGGTTCATTACTGTGTTCTCAAGAGCCCTCCATTGGTCGCTATCGTGAGCCAGATCAATCCAGTCTATAAAACACCTACCTATTTCTCTAAGATCAATTTTAATACTATTCTCCCACTTAAGTACAGATCTTCATAGTGGTCAACTTCATTCTAGTTTTCCCACCACAATCCTCTATTCATTCCTCATCTCCACCGTTCGTACAAATGCCCTGCCCACCTCATCCTCCTTGACTTGATCGTTCTAATTACACTTGGAGAAGAGTACAAGTTATGAAGCTCCTCATTATGCAGTNAATCTCTCTTCGGTCTAAATATTCTCAACACCTTGTTCTCAAACACTCTCAGTCTATGTTCCTCCCTTAATATCTGAGACCAAGTTTCACACCCATACAGAACCACTGGCAAAATTATAGTTTTGTATATTCTAATGTTTATGTTCCTAGACAGCAGACAGATTGACAAGTTCTGGACTGGATGGTAGCAAGAATTTCCCGAATGTATTCGGAACTGTTGTAAGTTTTATGGTTTATACATGTCATCTCTACCTGGTACTGAAGTTCTCTCATGTATCCTACGTATTTTAAAGAACAGTCTAGGCATTTCATTTGATAAATGCCGCTTCTGCTATTATATCTGTCTTAATGCAAAGTCTTAATGAGTTTTGTATTGCGTTCATTCAGCGTGCGGAAACCTATTTTGATTCATACGCTTCTGAAGAGCACTGTGATTATTCTTACTTCTTTTCCGCCGAATGCAAAAATGGTCCACTTTATTGTATCTTGAGAGTCGTCATTTGCAATTTGTTTTTATGGAAAGGGGGGGGATTGGCTTGGATGTTTTATTATTTCCTTTTCGGTATGCTATTAATGGTATTTAATTCTATTTATGCTGATCACAGTGGCCGCAAGATGTAAGGCATGGACTGTCTTCTCACACTGGAACACTGGGAGCGTGGGTTCGAATGCCTCTTGATACATTCATTTTTTGTGCGTTTATTCTGTCTGTGCTGCCCTGTGTGCAGGTAGCGGCCTTGCGACGGGCTGATCCCCCATCCAAGGAGTCCAGCCGATTACATAAATGTTCAAGAAACGGAAAAAGCAGCCAAGGTCTAACTTAAGACTGTAGAGTCAGAGATACGTAGATAGTTAATGCTCGTATGGGTGAGAGTAATCACTTAGTATGATACCTGTTTGAGTGGATTTTCTACATATTGACAAATTTAATTTTGTGTTTTGTATGGAATTGTGTTATATAATTTATTTTCCATGCAATATTTTATGGCTGATTGAAAATAATTTAGGATTTTTCTTTCCATATCTGTTTTGCTTTGGTCATAAAAAGGTGAAGTTGGCCTTGTGCTTAACTAATGAAGCACTACACCATGAAAGCGTATGGGGCCGTAAATATATAGATCCGCGTTTTCTTGACCTCGGAATTAGTTGGAGGTGAGTGGTCAGCTTCACGCTCCTGCCGCTTTACCGCCGGGCAAAGTCTCCGGTACCCATTTGATAGGAGGCTGAGGGGGCCCCAGAGCCGGTCTGAATGACGTGGAGAAAATTTTGTATCCTAACGTGACTCAAACTTTGATCCCTCGGTCGTCCAGCCCGTAGCCAGTCGCTATACCGACTGCACTATCCCGGCTCCCTGTTTTGGTCAAAGATAATATGAAATCATCAAGACATCGGAGATTTCCCATTATTTGGCGTTCTACGCGTATTAGAGTGGGGCGTATCAGATTATATACCGTGTGCTACAGGCACGTTTCCACCAATGTAGCTGATCTTGGAGAGCCAATGGCTAGTCCATCAGTTTGTTGATAATACAGTTGGTCAAAATGGAAGAAAGTTTGTTGGCTCGACGTCAGCACAGTAATATTTCGTTTTCCATGTTTTTCTTCACCTCTAAATTATTCGTCAGCATATTGTTAGTTGCCGATCACAGTGGCCGAGTAGTCTAAGGTATGAACAGTCTTCGCCCGTTCGAACACTGTGATCGTGGGTTCGTATCCCACTCGAGGCATGGATTTCTGTGTGCATTTGTGTTTATATTGTCTTCTGTAGGTAACGGCCTTGCGACGGGCTGATCCCCCGTTCAAGCAGACCTGCTGATTGTTTACAGATTAAGAAAAAGCGGCGAAGGTTCACAAGGGCTGTAGAGCCGTACATAGACAGATAGACAGATAGATGAGGCCGCGCCATAGTTCAAGCGGTTAGTCACTGGCTTCCCACCGCGGCGGCCCGGGTTCGATCCCGGGTCTGGTCAAGTGAGATTTGTGGTGGACAAAGTGGCGCTGGGGCAGGTTCTCTCCGAGTACTTCGGCTTCTCCTGGCAATCTTCATTCCACCAACTGCTCCACAATCACCCTCACCTATCATCTGGGGCTGGTACAATAGGCCAGAAGTGTCCGCAGTACAAGGGATTTAGTCCCACCCCACTAGCAATAAACAATAGACAGATAGATAGATGGATAGACCAAATCAAGGATGTCTAAAGAATACGAGAACAAATAAATAACTCAATTTCGTTCAAAATTTAATTGCAACTAAGAGCTTTCAAGTGACATATTTGTTTTACAGAACGTGGAAATTGTGAGGTTATACCGTAATAGTCGCTAAGTTGTTGCTGAATTTGTACCATGTCACTTATGTGAAACATATATGAACATCAAATTTGTTTATCGCTTAAAAATTCTGTCTCTAAAAAATCGATAGCTGCAGCTAGTGATGTTCAGGGACAGGTCTGTCTTTATATTGCTAAGGATTATGTTGTCCCACACTAATCCATAGCCCGCCATCCGAACATCCGTTCATTGAAGCCTGGCTACAGTGTCACCCATGAAACCCTTCGCATAATAAACGTGTAGCTATGGATTTTTTATCTGTTTGCATCTGACGCCGGATTAAGTCCTTAACCTTCAAGTGTCATTTCAGCATGTTACGTGGGTTAGGTCACCACGGCATGGCGCGTCCACGGGTTGCGGATGGAGGGGACGCCCTCCAGGTATGGATGGTAGCTGCGAATATACCGAATAAGAAGTCGCCGACAGCCGACAAGGGGTGGTCCTCCAACCTGGGTTTTGGGCGTGTTGCTAACAACTCCTCAGCGTAAAGAATAAGCTCGTTTCGAAAATGTTGAAGAAGTATCGGACCTAAGGGAGTCAATTCAGCAGAAGCCAGTAAAACCCCTTTCACTTTAGCACTGTGTCCTCTTTCGTTATTCCTTACACACTCGGTGAGAGCCGAAACGTCTTGCGTAGCTGCATCATGAGTTAAATAAACTCAGTTGAGACAAATGTGGAGGTGAGTAGTTTATTTGATTGTTGCGTTGACGGATATAGTATAAAAAGATATATTTATACACACAACAGGATGCATTCCTTGAAAACCCTAAATAAGTTACAAAATTTGATTTGTACATGCACGGTGATGATGAATGAACTGCTAGGGTATCACCAATATTTTTCGTAGTTCCTCTTTCTTTCTTCATATAAATGTTATAATGATTATACGCTTCTTTATTTTCTTAAATACTGTCAGCGCAAAAATAACAAAATACAAACTCCGTGGTTTTAGTCTGCAAGCGAACTATACCGACCGAGCGACTGCCGCTTGTCGGCGAAGTTAATGCCAACTTTAGCGGATAGAGGATGTCGCGTGATCAGCGCAACGAATCCCCACGACCGTTAATTTCGGTTTTCTAGACCGGAGCCGCTATTTCCTCGAAAGAGTTCCCCAATTATCCTGACGAGGCTGAGTGGACCCCGTTCCAGAACCACTACTTCTCAGAAAAATCTGGTAGCGCCGGGAATCGAACCCGGACCCCTGGATCTGTAGCCAAGAACTCTGACCACTACACCACAGAGGCGGTCAGTGGATTTAAATAAAATTTGTTATCTCAGAACAGTCAGCGGATTTAGTTCCATCACGTTTACATGTACAGTTATCTAGTTGCCGTGTCATTGTCAACTGATATCTCTGTCAAATTTTGCTTTCAAATGAAAATGTTTCACTCATAATTTTAACATGAGGATCGTGTTTATATACAAAATGAAATCTGATATACATTTGAAATAGTTCTATCTTCCGGGATATAACGCCATGTAATGCGTTGAAAATCGATTGACGTCGGTTGAATATTGTGTCATATTTGCTGAAAACATGAACTGTGAAACCATAGAAACAGCCATTGCTAGGTTGCGGGTCTGAAACCTTTTTTTCTAGGCAACGGCCACGAAACAGACAACGGAAGGACGTCAGTTGTTAGGGAGCAGATTTTAAATTAGTAAGAATAGACGGCTACTGTTAGAGAACGGATCAGTAAACATATACCCGCGGAAACGGATACGCATACGAGAATGAAGGGTGTTTTCTGCGCGGGCCGTGCTGAAGAGTTATAAGGAAGACAACTGGGGTAACCAAGTCAATTGTGTACCAAAGTCTGTGAAGGAAAGATTCAGTCGGGAGGGAACCGCCATTCAGAGGGACTTGAGGACGGAAGCTGAAGAATCTCCATTGTTAGAAGCCGTTACCAGGGAAGAGGTGGTGAAGACACAGTACGAAGGAAATAACCTAGCGTGTACTGTGGTGGTTTGTATAGTGTGGATATTAGCGATGGCGCCATAATTAAGTGTAATTACGAGTTGTGGGTTAAAGTGGCCAATAAATGCAATCATCCAGTCCAAAAGCCCCGTAGACAGTCACTCTAATTTATTACGCTAACTTCTGGCATGTAACGCAGTGTATTCAGTTGAAATTTAACAGACATCGGTTGACTTTCTTCTGGGATGTAACACATTGTAGTCCGTTGACATCTGCTGATGTTCAATGGACTACATATCGCTATATCCCACAAGATAGACCTCAAACTCTCACGCACGTTTAGAGCTCTATGATCTGGGTTATGGCACCGTGTAGTCTGATACTTGGTCTCCAACGGTTCGGAGGTCCCTACTGCCTCCTTCTTCATGTCAGGGGATTGAAGCAGCAGGATCCTCCAGAAATTAGTGACCACATACCGGAACCTGGAGACCACAAGCCATATCTCCACCGCCAAGGAAACATCAAATATTTCCTCGCACATGTCACTAGTTCCAGTGAGGTAAGGTGAGGTTCTTACTCAGACTTCATTAATTTAGCACCATATCATGAAGACGTACAGGAGAATGGGGTTATAGCTCCACCATTCTTAACCACGACACAAGATGGAAATGAGCGGTCAGTATTACGTGTCTGCAAATTTGTCCCCTGGGAAAAGAACCGCGAAACCCATTGCAAAGAAGGATGGTTGTGTCCCAGTGCCGGTCTAGACAATGTGGAGAAGACAATAATCTCTTGCCTTTGTCGGATATCGCACCCCAATTCCTCGGTCGTCCAGCTCGTAGCCCAGACCGGCATTCTCACGGACCTAAGCATTTAGAAAGAGGTACATAATATTCTGAAATCCAGACATGACAACGATTTTGAAACCGAATAATAAAAAGTATTCTCTGAATTTATTCTTAATTTTTTTATTGATGGTCGTGTGAGCTTCACGTCCCGGAAAAAGACCCTTTTTTTGCTAGTGGGGTGGGACTAAGTCCCTTGTACTGCGGCCACTTCTGGTCTACTGTACCAGCCCCAGATGATAGGTGAGGGTGATTGTGGAGCAATTGGTGGAATGAAGATTGGCAGGGGAAACCGAAGTACTCGGAGAAACCTGCCCCAGCGCCACTTTGTCCACCACAAATCCCACTTGACCAGACGCGGGATCAAACCCGGGCCTAAGCTGTGGGAAGACAGCGACTAACCGCTTGAGCTATGACGTTTCTTACATTTTAGTGACTGCTTCATATTTTATTCGACCAAAATTATTGCTTAATATACGAGGGAGAGCCAGTAAATGGGCCACAAATGGAAGTAAAACAGCTGTAATGGACGTAACAGGTTTCCTACGTGTGTCACTAGGTAGCAGCACAGTCTAGCTTCGTGACAGTCTAGGTTGGAGCATTTTGCTGTCTGCGGGCCAAGTTTGTACCGTCCTGCCACTTACATTTATTCCCGTTCGACTGAAAATAGATGATAAAGCGTACGAGGTGGGGATACTAAAGGACCAATAGTATTTTGAGGGGTTATAAAGTGGTTTTGGATGTTGGAATGGGAATGTAAATGCTGTGTTATGTGGGTTGTGGGCAGGGAATGGTTTACTTGGATTATAGAGATATATTCAGAGAGCTACGGTCATGTGACTATCCTTGCTCTGCAGTAAATGGAGGCTGTCCGGAGTTGGTTGTGGAGTTTTAAAATGCTGTGTATCGCATTATAGCACGCTGTACTCGAACTGGAGTCACTTCGTTTTTGGATTCAACCTCCGATATATGTCTGTGTGTTTTCTGCAGAAAGAAAACGTATAGCTCAAGTGTCGGGGAGCGCAGTTGGAAATATAATTTTATGTAGTATTTTGTAGGGAGAGAACAGTGAATGTGATTTTGTTTTTCTAAGAAAATATATTTTGCAATAGTTACTTTTTTATTGCTAGTGCGGTGGGACTAAGTCCCTTGTACTGCGGCCATTTCTGGTCTGCTGTACCAGCCACAGATGATAGGTGAGGGTGACTGTGGAGCAGTTGGTGGAATGAAGATTGGCAGGGGAAACCGAAGCACTCGGAGAAAACCTGCCCCAGCGTCACTTTGTCCACCACAAATCCCACTTGACCAGATCCGGGATCGAACCCGGGCCGCCGCGGTGGGAAACCAGCGACTAACCGCTTGAACTATGGCGCGGCGAAGGTGCACCCTTACACAAGACGTATGTTGCGCCTTTCAGGATGGGTACGAAAACCGATCCTGCCAAACTGCTATGATTACAAAATTCAGTCTATATATGTCCTTGATTTTCAGCGGAAAACACGGAGCAATGAACGTTATTCCCTTCGGAATAGTTGTTGGACTTATCTACTAGACGTTCTATACAAAGTAAATAATTTGTGTCATTGATTATTCTTTTCTTATTTCGAATATTAAGATCCATTGCGTCTAGATACGTCACAGTTACTGACTACCCAAATTCTTAGCACGGCTCAAAACTAAATTAAAATGGCCTATTCTCCAATTAAAAACGGACTGTAGAGCCATTGGTGGAAGAATAATTGAACGAATGAGAAATTAAAGGACAGTGGTCTGTTAATAACAAATTCCAGCGGAGCGGCGGCACCCCACTGCTTTTAATTTCATGTTTATATGTTATTCTATAAACAAGTCCGGAGCCTTCAGTAGTAATAAACACCTGGACCCTGTTTTTTTGCTCTATTTCGAAATTGTGATATTTTATCATTGCCGAACTTTGCGCTTTTTACACATAATGTTGTGCCTGTAGATTCTTACCTTCATAATCAGAGAGAGTTACGTAAAAAATTAAGAGTTACATAGCTCGGAGATGGAACTGCAATGAAATTTTGACATGACCAACAGTTACGTGCATTTATTCTTAAATAATCATATGCATGATTCAAGTGAAATTTATAGAAGAGTACTATCGTCTGGGGCGTCACGTAGGGCAGTTGGGCGACATAAGCAGCAAAAGAAACATGACAAAAATGCAGTTCGGATAATGGATATTTCTTAAGATTACTAAAAATGCAGCAATGAATGGGATTAGGTAAAGTTAAGTTAAGTGAAGTAAAGTAAATTAAATTAAAGTAATTTACTTGCTCATGGAGCTGAGCCCTTCTGGAGGAGCCACCAATTTTGCAGCTACTCAAGAATTTCCCAGCATTTTATGGAACCCGAAGGTTCATTAACGTGTTCACAAGAGCCCTCCACTGGTCCCTATCCTGAACCAGATCAATTCAATGAATACCATTTATTCCTATCTCACTAAGATCCATTTTAATACTGTCCACCCATCTACGTCTTGGTCTTCCCAGTGGCCTCTTTCCTTCTGGCTTTCCCTCCAATATTCTATACACATTCCTCGTCTTCCCCATTCGTGCTACATGCCATGTTCACCTCATCCTCCTTGACTTGATCATTCTAACTATACTTGGAGAAGAGTACAAGTTATGAACCTCGTCATTATGCAGTTTTCTCCAACCTCATGTCACTTCATCTCTTCGGTTCAAATATTCTCCTCAACATCCTACTAAAATAAAGTGAAGAACAGGTTCACTGAGTTTAGTTACAGTACAATAGATTGTGTCCAAATAACCTTAAGCTTTTGTGGCACACAGATTATGTACATCGAAAACTACTTCCAGTAGTTCAAAAGAATTTGACTGCTGCTGATGCTGATACCACTAGTGCTGCATAAGTTCTGTTTCTGGCACCTTTCTCTTCTCTTAGGCAATTTTGTCATTTGTCAGCATTTCCTGTTTTGGGGATTGGACTGAGGAACAGATTCCCACTTCCAACATCTCTAAAGCAACTCGAAGATGCTCTCCAAGAAGGTTATAAAATTCCGTTAAGCCGGGTTTACACGGGTCAAGTTGTGGGTCAAGTATCTTGCCTTCGCACTTGCACGGTTTTGTTCTACTTGACTTAACTACGCGTGTTTTCACGTAGTTCAGTAGTTGTTC
>NW_019720588.1:0-1755 GCF_002891405.2 Cryptotermes secundus
CATGAGGTTGCGACCAGGGCATCCTACATGAGATTATTGCCCCTGGTGGTTGCTTCAGAGCTCCCCCATTCCCACCCCTCCACATGGGTTGGGAGTGCTCTCCCGCATTCATCCTGGGTACATTGTAATGAAACCCAAGAGTCATTATGCCGCTGCATGGGAGGCTCTGGTCAAATAGCCATTGCCCTTTATGGAAACTCGGCCGCCAGCCCCAGAAGCTCATGCTAATGCAGACCCCCAAGACTGTCGTTACCCAGCAGGACCACGAGGAGGTGTTCCAAAGCTGTGTCTCAACGCATGCCCGGTCTATGATACATCCCCACCAAGACACAGCCACCCTGCCTCAAATGATGTAAATACCCCACATAATTCATCTTTCTCCACGTCATCCAGACCGGCTCTGAGGTCCACCCAACCTCCTATTCAGTGGGTACCAGCTCCTCCACGCTGCTCAGTGTTCAGTCAGTGCGTTTCCAATATATGCCACAAATTGCAAGAATTCATTTCTCCTACACATAACAAGAGTCACCTATATATCGCTATCAGCTCGCCATTTTGGTGCTTGTCTAATCAAGTACTGTACCTGTTATTTTGCAGTGAGGAACTGTTCTACCAGATAATGCTNTGACTTCGGTAACTTTGGAGTAATCAGATTTACAGTAAGTATGATACATGTTTCGTACAGAACAGACAGTATGTAATGCAAATTGTATGTTGGGCACGTATCACACAGGTACAGGGGGTTAGGCTGCATGAACAATTTAGATTCCCAGTGGGGACAGAGACTTTTCTCCACAGCGTCCAGACCAGCTCCGGGGCCTACCCAGCTTCCTATCCAATGGGTGCTGGGCGCTCGTAACTGGAGTGTAAAGTGGCTGGGGACTGAAGTTGAGAACTCAACTTCATCTAGTTCCAGTGCTAAAAATTCATGGAGCTATACCGCTGCTCCCTCATACGTTTTCATGGCATGGTGTTTAATTAAGTACAGGGAAAAATTTACCTTTCACCTTTTCTGACTGTGTCACATGGGTAGGAACAGGAAGTTCTGTTGGGAGAACTGAAGGCAAGTGCTACCCTCAGCATGCAGTTGAGTGGGGGAAACGGCCTCCAGATATGAAGGATTTGCTGTGACTATAAACAGCTGCAGATATCCGACAAAGAGTATTCCTCCAGGATATGGGTTTGCCAAGGGACTAACAGCTGTGTGCTGTAAGAGTGAACCAGGTCCTCAGACAAGAACCGATTGGTGCCCCCCTGTCCTGAATCAGATCAGTCCAGTCCATACCACCCCATCTTATTTTTCTAAGATCCATTTGAATAGTATTCTCCCACCTACATCTAGGTCTTCCTGGTGGTCTCTTTCCTTCTGGCCTCCCACTAAAACCCTCTATGTATTCCTCTTCTCTCCCGTGTGTGTTATATCCCCTGCCCATCTTATCCTCTTTGACTTGATCATTCTAGAAGAGTAATGCAGATTCTAAGGGTTCTGACCACGGTGGGTAATCCTTGGAATTATTGGGTTTTTGGACTTTGTCAGTCGTCCAGTATTCTAAAAAGAACACAGCATTTCAGAAACTGGCTCTGTTTCCGTCCAGAGGTGAGGGGGAGAGACACCTACTCTTTCTAATGGACCCAACAGTGTGGGTGTCTCCCCCCCTCACCTGAGGACAGAAATGAGTCTAGTTTGTGGAACATTGTGTTCTCCAGTGTTTTTTTAGACAAAGAAGAAAGTCCAAAACACCCAGTAATTCCAAA
>NW_019720589.1:0-8196 GCF_002891405.2 Cryptotermes secundus
TCCTCGCTTGCTCGGAGATGACCAAAGAGAAAACCGCGTGAATGCTTGCTGCTCTTTAAGAGTGAAGTGCAGTTTTCCCTAACAGAAAGCAAAATTTCACGCACACTCTTTGTTCCTTCTGGTCGGCCATCTCTCTAATCGCCAAAGGGTTGAAACAGGAACGCACACAACAGAGCAACACAGACAAACCACTTAACTCAGACTGACACCAGCTCACTAACAGTCGCGGGAGACCCCCAGCTAACACCTCCTAGCAGCACAACTCGTAACTACAAAGCATGCGCGCGCAACAGGTCGTTTCCTGTTATTTTTCGGCCCCCCTTCGTATATTGTTCCTGTGAAATTTGGTATATACTGATAATGTAAATATCACACAAACCAGCAGCTGATCTACTGCAATCAGATTCAGCTGAGCACAAACTTACCCTTCTGAAAAACATAGTATATTACTATATATATATATGTATGTACACTGGGGCATGCAGACCTGTTGCTAGGCAGTGACCATGAAAAACACAACTATATGACACCTGTTGCTAGGTAACAGCTCTGCAAACAGGCACATTTCTAAGGCAACAAATGCACCGCAACAGTGGAACTATGTTTTCTAAGCAGTTTGTGCTGAGATGTTATAAGCAGGGCCAGTTCGCTGTTGCAGTCAGTGAAGAGCGAGTGCATTAGAGAACTGCTGTGGTTCAATTGTTGAGGGCTGTCATTATTAGAAGCTGGTAGCTGAGGGTGAGGACAGTTTGGGAACCCACACGAAGGGGAACATCCGCCTCTGGGAGCCACTACCATGCAACTGCAGTGAAGATGTGATTGTGGACACTAGTCTGTAACAGTGAACTGTAAAGTGTAGTCATGCAACGTTATCAGAGAGTCAAATAAATCCAGTGATCAATCCAAATCCCAACTATAGTCACACTCCATAAAATTGTGAAAATTTATGTGTGTATATATACACAATATGTCTACCTTTATATCATGAATTTACAAAATGTTTCCATTTCTCACAAACAGGATATATAGAATCTAATGTGAACAAGAAAATGATCCAAAATAATGTCAGTTACGTTAACGTTTTCCTATGAAGATTCAAGTACCACCTAGCCACCCAGAAGCAGTGCATGAGTTATAAAAGGGCGGTACTTCCAAGTATTGAGTGAAATGACTGCAGCAGTAAAATGTATCATTAAAAATAGTCTTTAGTCAAAGAGTGGAAGTATGAAGTTTGATGGAATACATTCTGTAAAACATTTTTTGTAAATTCACCTTCCTCCCTATAAATAAAACTACTAGTGCTCTTTGCAAACATACATTAGCCACTGTTCCCAGTGCCTTCTGCATTCAATTATCTTCCAATACGATTTTTGTCAAGAAAGCTCCAACAGAACTCACATTATCAAACATATATATTATTTTACTAGTTAGAAAATTTACAAAGCTGCAAATACATGCATTTTAATTAATATAACTGCATGGGGAAGAAAGAAAGAAAGAAAAAAGCGTATAATCAATGCAGGTACGCACTGTATTTGACATACAATATACACTTTATTTTACAGAACCCATCCATGCAACATATTTCTTATTTCATGGATTCCATCCCATTACAAGTTTCAACCCCCAACAAGATCATCATTAGGTGATTACACCACTAAGTGTTACAGTGTATTATTAAATTCTGTGACGTGTGAACTACCCTCATTAAAGGCCTTCATAATTTACAAGTTCATGAACAAATTCGTTATTAACTATAATTACCCTGACTGATTTGCTGCCACAAATTTTGTATTGTTATTTTTAAGTAACTCTATGTTACGAGGCTTCTCTTACATGATTGGGTAAAGAGTGTCATTTAAGAAATTAAATAACCAAAATATGTCAAAGGTATAGGTAAGTCTCGTATTTTTTAGACTGAATCAAGAAGTATCTCAATTTTAATGTTGATTTTTCCATCTGAAATTTCAACATTTTCAGGTTTACTTTGTATAGTAGCATACAAATATCCAATCCACCAAAATCATGACTGTCAATGCTAGCATAACTGAACTTGAAAATTGCCATCTTCTGGGATATAGCACCATGTAGTCCATTTATGAACCTATGTTTCAGAGGAACATATGAGGCAAGAGAAGATGGCTAGCCACCTGCTCTTGCTGGTTTTTTGCTTGGCTTAATTTCAACCCTAAAGATGGAAGTGATATGTTCCTCAAAAATGTTGGCTCATGTACAGACTACATAGAGCTACATTCCCATAAGATGGCAATTTTCATTTTCATAACTACTGCTGTGAAGACCTCAAGTCCTACATAACTAAACTTGCCCACAAAATGTCTTTCACTCCCCCGCTCATCTAACCACAGTGAAAAAGGGCATGACTCTAGATCTCAATTTTTCAAATTCATATGAAACTTGTTTATCGGAAAAGGCTCATATTAGGAGCAACAGATAATAACCCCTACATTCTGGTTCACTGAGAAAGTGGCTAGTGTTACAAACTGTGATTTCAGATGAAAAAGCGATTTAATGGAGAAAATTCTCATTCATGTCTCAATTCTCGAAATTTTTTCCCAATTTCTCACCTCAAACTGAAGGCATTCACATGCATGCCAAATATGTTTTTTCTTTTCTTTCTAATATTAACAGCCCAGTTCCATGAACCATCTTTAACAGCAGCAAAGCATGTGGTACTTTCCATATTTCTTGATTTAAGAACCAGTTCCAACTTGCATCATTCCATCATGTAACAATTTTATCACACAGCCAAAATTCATACTGCACCATCCGAGTCTTTCTTCTCAAGTACAGAAATACTGTTGTCGCAGAAAGTCGCAGTACCAAAACAAAATTAACCGCATCCCTCTACACAGACAATGTTCCTCAAACAACATACTACAAAAACCAGTCCTTTGAGTGTATCTGAGAAATGCTGTCCTGTAGTAATGTACTATTAAACTTTGCAAAGAGTCAAAAACAGACACTCTGTATGTAGTAACACAGCTTGGGAAATACCAATGAAAATTGAGCACAAACACAGATTCATGCACCTCTAATATATTTTATTAGACTAAACCATGAAAGGAGAAAATAAACTATGTCTCTACCCTAGATATCTATAGTGTTGCCAAATTATTTACAATTCAAATTTACCCTAATTTTATGCAAAAAGTAACATAAATATCCCAAAGGTAGAGATGGTATTAATGGAAGGACTAATGTAATAACTTTCATTCCCCTCCCTCGATATTTTGTTTTCCCATTTCACTTTACAGCAATTTCACCTGGCAAGATGCAATGTCTTTCTTATAAACTAAGTGGGAGATGTGAATGACTGGATGGACATTAATGAGGATACACTGCAACAGTAATAATTTACGAACATGTGTACAACACTTCAATGGACGAAAGATTAAACAGATTAATGCATTACCATTCAAGAATTACTCATATACTACACACATCTGCATGATGGTATTAAGTAAATTACATAAGAAGGAGTATGCACAATAGATCACTAAAGGTCACAGTGCAAGGACCAGCGGTTAGGCCCACTCCCTATATATGTATGTAAATCACATGACTAATTTAGTGGTTGTATTCAAATACAGATGTGCAGGTCTGGTCATGGTTAAGGATGCAGCCATGTTTCACAGCCTAGCCATTAAAACAGTTACCATATTTTTCTCATTAAGTTACCTTTACTGAATAGCCCAAATTCCATATGAAAGGACTTAAATACACTGCTGTTTCTTAACGAATGCACAATTTTTAAAGACTTATCTTTAAAGTCAATAAATCTAACCCAGCATATGGCCCACTGCAAATAAATATCTTTCGCATGTTTCTACCTGAAGTAAAAACCACACACAACACAAATTGATAACTGTTGCTGCTGATCTGAGGATATATGGTATTCTCACTACTTAACATGACAGGACCAATCATACATCATTACATTCTTTAGTTCAGGTGCAGATTCACAGTTTCTTCCATGGATCGGTCTATAGATATCACGTGCACAACAAAAACTGAAAAGGACAAGAGGATCAGAACGCAGAGTTCAAGGACCAAATGGCCATATATTTCCCTCAAAGGAAACAAAAGTAGGAAATAAAAAACTGCCCCCATCAAAACACATCACAGTCCAAGAGAAAAATTTTGGCAACTTTTCACCGATATTTCACTCAATTATTCATATACAGATAAAAAAAATAAAGTTTCTTTTCTCTCTCAAAGTTATGATGATTGAAACTTTAGCAAAGTAATGTTATTAAGTTATGCTGTTTTGCATGTACTGCTGCTCCACTGAGCTGAAGTCTGTGCTAACTGCTTGCTGTTGCTGTGGCAGCACGTTGTCTCGATTGTTACATGGAGGAGTGGAGCATGGTACACAACCAATGAATGGAGCCCACACCTATGCAATAGCTCACTTTTTCTTGTTCTTGTTAGTGGCACCACGAGGGGGTGTCACTGGACGTCCAGCATTGAGGCCACCATATGGGAACTTGCGTTTATCAGCCGGCTGGCAACAAAAACAAAGAAAAAAAAACCTGCTGAGATCTGAGGTTCTCATAAGTGACCATGAAAAATACCATCTCCTGGGATGCATTGTCCAGTCTAACAGAGAGGCACAAAATTTTCAGAGGAACATGTCACTGCCATCTTCAGGGTAGAAGAGAAAACTTTCTCTTCTACCTTGCAGATGTAGGCAGCAGGTTACTCCAAACCATTTGTAACTTTCTACCAGACTAAACAGTGTCATAACCCTGAAGATAGCATTAACAATAAAAAATAAATACATTTAAAAAAGCTAAAAATACACTCATGTGCATCAGAAAAATTAAGGGATAGTAGAGGCACAAAGCATGAGTTGAAATGGAGGGCTTTCTCACAAACATTCAACACTAGTACCAGTCAGGTTACCATTATAACTGTTATAATTCAAGTACAACCATATTTACTCTGAGAAAAGGGTGGATTGTGCATTATCATTATACTGTAACATTCAGATAACTTATAGGGCCATAAACATGACGTCAAGAAACAATTACATTACTATTATGCCAGTGCATGTGCTGTATACAGCATATGAATAATATTCTTTGTCCAGATTAGAGGTTTTCGTAAATGCAAATACTGACAATTACACAAACTATTAGAGGATTCTGGCTGTTGAGATGACAATTTTTTCCCCAAGGAATGACAATCAGATCTGATATTAGAAAAATTGCATATGACAGATTCAAGAAGCTAATAACTTTGCAGTTGCTGCCAAATGACAGAGTATGAATCATCTGCCTTGGCATGTACTTCCTGAGCAGAGTGTGTTTGAAAGGCACCACAGACTGAATCGGCAAACTTTCTGTTGCCAGGTTCTCACAACACATGATGAGTGAGCAAACACGAACACCTTTCCTATCAGACTAGATCCACAGCATGAAATTTTCACCCACTCAAACAGTAGGATCACATGTAAGTTTTGAGGTTTTCACGGCGGTGACTATGAAGAAAGTCGTCTTCTGGGTTTTGGCACCGTGTATTCTTCGTTTTGGCAGACGTTTCGGAGGAACGTATCGCCTCCATCTTCACCTGTTCTGAAGATGGAGGCGATACGTTCCTCCGAAACGTCGGCTAAAACAAAGAATACAAGGGCGCCAAAACCCAGAAGACGACTTTCTTCAGTAGGATCACATGTTTCAATCCCACTTGAGGCAAGAACGTCTGTCCACATTTCTTATGTCTGTGTCACCTTTGTAGTAGTAGCCTTGCAACAGGGCTGATCAACCATCAAGAAGTCCTATTAACTGTCTTTAAGATCCACAGTTCCAAATCAATTCTGATGGGAAACAGGCCAGAGGGCCTAATATGAAAGGTAGGTGGTGGTGATAGAGCAAGAGTAGCAAAGGCATTCATACAGACTCATGACGTGAATACAAAAGCCGACATGGGCCAAGTGGCAGTGTACAAATGATACCAAAGTATCAAGGAGGGCCAAGGATTACTGGGACATAAACCTTGGATGGGAAGGCCAGTGGTGGCTGATGAGGACACTGCTGCCCATATCAAGAGGTTCTTCAAGAATGAGGAAAATCACTGACAGTTCTCCAAACAAGTCTATGGAAACCATGGCGTACGATCTGCCATTCAGTATGACCTAACATGCATCATATATGTGGGCACCTTGACCTATACGAGGTGGTATCATAAAGTTCCTGGACTGTTATTGTTGTAACTGCCTCAGTGAGCCCAAGAACACAATTCTGCAACCCTACTGCATCAGTCTGCCATGTGCCACTGCATTGTGAAAACACACTGTTTTTACAAGAGTGCCTTTTCAACTTTGTGTTTCATTTTGTCTCTGATGGACAGCAAAATCGAGCAACATGCATGAATCAATTGTCGCGTGAAGCTCAGTCAATCCAATACCAAACCCTTGAACTGCTTCATGAGGCTTCCAAAGAACATCCTTTAAGCCAGACAGTGGTTTCTCAATGACATTCACATTTCAAGGCTGATCAAATGCCAAATGAAGATGACAAATGTTCAGGGCAACCAAGCACCAGCAAAATGACAGAAATTGTTGAAAAAATTCAAGAACTCATCCATGAAGAACACTGCTGAACAATCCATGAGCTGACAGACACTGTTTGGATCAGTTATAGTGTTTGAAAGGAGATCTCAACATAAAATCTGAACATGCGCTGCAAGGCTCCATCATGATGCCCGCCCACACGTCCCTGCAAACCAGAGTTTATGACTAACCACAACATGGTTATCGTTCCCACCCTCCCTACTCGCCGGACTTAGCCCCGTGTCATTTCGGTTTGTTTCCCAAATTGAAAATGAAACTGAGGAGACATTTTTGAAGTGTCTGGCATCCAAAGGGAATCACAAGTGGTACTCCACAGCATTCAGGAAAATGACTTCCATGGTGCTTTTGAAGGGCAAAAAAAATTATCGGATCACTGTATACATCCCCAAGGAGACTATTTTGAAGGAGATGGCAGCTAAAATTAAGTTAAGCCAGCATTTATTTTCTGACCCAGCCCAGGAACTTTCTGATAGCACCTCGTGTGCTGATGACTAGTGCAAAGAATCCTCCCTAACTAATGTTAGGCATCACTTATGGGGTTTGCAGAAAAAGGCAAATGGAAGGGAAAAGGAACTGGTGCAACTACAAGGGGAAAAAAAGAATGTGATAGGTATGGAGTAATAAACCAACCAAGATAATAGTTAAAACAAATAAACAAAACTACACAACCTTGTTGATACTGGCTTGTAAATTATATTGTAGACATAATTTCAAAACATGGAATTTAATGGTAGGAACATGCTGAAAGACATCATATCCAGAAGAATTTTTATGTACACACCACAGGGACACAGAAATGCTGGAATACAAATAAAGACGAATTGAACAAAGAACTTTTTAACAGGAAAACAGGTCAATTAGCTGAATGGTTTAAGCTGATGATGTAAACACAGGACCGTTTAAAAATATATTTAAAATTCAGCGTTATCACGATTTCTTTTTCCAGATACAATGGTCAAATCTCTAATAATGAAAATTCAAATGTTACAAATGATTCTAAGTAAAATACTCATACAGGCAGCTTAAAACCTCTTTTGAACATAAACTAGCCCCCAAACCAAACAGCAAACATTTGCTGATGTTTTGGTGTAATTGGTGAAAATTTGGAAATTCACAACACACTTAATACACTGGAAGTCCATTGTAACAAGTAACCTACAATGAGTATTCAGTTTTTGTATACATCGTCTTATGCACGATCAATTTAATTACGATAGAAGCATAGCAGCATTAATTCATTTTAGTAACAGAGCTTCTACTGTAACTACTACTTTTATGTTCCTGAATCATACAAATAGGTATATGTGCAGCAGCATTTTTCTGGGCCTCATCCTCTTTCACCTTTGCACCCTATCAATGCCACTAGTAAGTCACTCCTCCTCCAATCCATGACCCTTAACCCCATTTCTCTGAGTGCAATTCTTTCCCAAACCAGTTCAAGACTGTTATGTTCTTCCAAAATAACAGTGGCCACCCATTAGATTAGATGAATTAATAAGTGGTGACGTTGAATGCGCACAAGTCCCTATTTAAATAGTTTACTTTTACTTAACCCTTAGAGGACGAATGTTACAAATGAATGACGCAGGTACCAACCTGAT
>NW_019720589.1:9111-51809 GCF_002891405.2 Cryptotermes secundus
AACATACGTGTGCAGCTGGACGAAACATACACGTCGAACCCCCCCAGACGATTTAAATCCCTGACGAAACATACACGACGAACCACGGCAACGGGTTAAAACACAGATTACAAATCATGCAAATATACTGTGCATTTACATGTTTCTTAAAATGTGCCTAACATTCAACATATTTACAGTAAGGGCTTTCATTTTCAGCTGAACTACTGAGTATCTTTCACAAAGCTGTTCAAGCTAAACCAGGCGGTTACTACTTGGTAGTAATCAGTTCCCATGCTCACATATAAGACAGCTGCCTATCTGCAACTGTCCAGAAGGTCACACCAAAACCAGTCTCCCCTTTCATGATCAGAAAAGAAATACATATACAGATGTGAACAGGCAGACAAAAGCCAACAAAACTATTTGTAAAACTACTTTCAAATGCCTCAGCCTTGGTGACATCTGTTACAGAATCATCACGGGATTCAGTAGCTTTGTCTCATCATAGGCATAAGTACGTCACTATATCATTTTATCTTAGTTACAGATTTAAATATATTAATCTAAAAGACAAAAATAGAAGTGAGAGAAGATACTGCTATCACTTATACACACTCACTTTCACCTCAAATGCAACCTTATTTTCAATTACTCTTTTACATAAAAATAAGAATTTTTGTACACTGTTAGACTTCTAAGAAGTAAGACACTCAGCTAGTCCAACAGTGTAGAAAGATATATATCAATGGGACACATAACACCACCATACCAACATCTACTGAAGCTACACAAACAACATGCAAACACTGACACAGACGTCACTGTATAAATTATAACAGTCAACTTGTAATCCATTCTGGTATAAATAGAGAAAAGAAGCTGCGAGAAGTTCCCTACAGTCAATGAGGTGAAATACACTGTGGATTCTTTATGATTCTGAGTTAAGAGGCTTAAAGACATGCAGCTGAATTAAGTTCTTCTGTCACATGTGCAAAAGTTAAGTCATCAGACCCCTGAGAATCTAATCAAGTGCTTTTTTTTTTTTGTTAGCATTGTTCATGTTTAGTAACAATACATGAAACTTAGATTTTAATAAGCGTAACCATGGCAATGTATCCACTTCCTATTTCCTACAGAATCTAGTACTCACCAAATGCAGATTATTCTACAATGAGGGTTTTCAAGAATAAAACCCCTACAGATGGAGAGAAGTACTCTATTAGTGTAAAGTGCTCCAGTAGTAGTCTTAAAAATACCTTAAGTATCTGGAAGGAGCACATGAGTGTTTCATCTACAGACATCATGGCACCAGCATTGTCAAACTCGCCACAGTAGTTGGGTGCTGAGAAAAGTGTGACCAACTGCCGTTTGGCAAAAAATTCATAACCATCTTCCACAACCTGAAACATTAAAGATAATGGGAGCCTATGTGTTTGTTTCTAAGCACAATGGAAGCAGGATGGGTTCAATCATGTGACAGCCATCTCACCAACCAGTCATCAATTAATTTATGCTCATCAATTTTTTATCATAAAAGCACACAAGCTTCACCATAACATTGACATCCACATAAGGAAAGGGTATAGGTTTTTATTACTCCCTTATTAAGGCTCAATGGTCAATGAGGGGACAGCCTCAGCTAGTAACATGCTAGCTAGAAATTGTAAACATAAAATATAAACAACGCTAAATGAGTACATAGTTACATGTCACACCTTGTTGCGATCTGGTAGAAGTTTTTCAATATTCCTCTGAATTATTAGTAAACTTCTACCTGTCTACACAGCCAAACAAGAAAACAGGGTGAACCAGAATCAAGAAATAGCAAAAAGTAACAACAAAAATAAAGCAAACTAACATATTAAACTGGTCATATCATACAAGACAGCATTCTCTAAGTTCCTGCCATGAGAACCACAAATCCCACAAGCATAATTTCTAGTTCTCAATCTGTTAGTACCCTCACACATCACTGTTTCCACTGGTGATACACCAACATTATATAAACATGAATTCAAATTCTATTAATAAACAATGAAATACAGAAGAAATCAGCAGGACAATATTCACCAGAAAGATCCTGAGTAAAGACAACATAATGCAAACTGCCATGATAGTAAAGAAAACATGATGAAACATTACATTCAAAATTATGGAAAACTACCACATACAGAATTCAGTGGGGTTGGCATGATGCTGCATTAACATTCGAAGTAATTGCAATTTTGTCTTCCACTAGTTCTCACATTCTACAGAAAGAGGTGCTCTATCAAGAACACCTCTTTAAATAAGCTCACAGTGATATGATTAGTTATGATAAAAAACTAAACACATTGCTGAGGGCAAACAGGCTAAAGTATGACTATATAAGAACATTATCAAAAGATTCAAGGAATTCAGGAGGAGGCCACAGCGACGCCTCAAGCACACCATATTATGATCTTTCAGGTTTTCTTCATACAAAGAAGACTGTTTACAAGTGACAATTCATGC
Organism: Cryptotermes secundus; assembly: GCF_002891405.2. Taxonomy (NCBI): domain Eukaryota; kingdom Metazoa; phylum Arthropoda; class Insecta; order Blattodea; family Kalotermitidae; genus Cryptotermes; species Cryptotermes secundus. The sequence continues at coordinate 11,587 of NW_019720589.1, forward strand.
ACATTATTCATGGGAAATAGTGTTACACATTGGCCCGAACACATCACTTGGTAGCATGTTGGACTGGAAAAGGATATGAAAGAGAAGAGAAGTTAACAGCACAAATCGTTAAATTAATAAAAGTTCTGCCTGAATTCTCAACAGGTGTTACACTAGTTAATGTACAAAATGAAACTGATAAACCAATATTTATGCTAAAATTTGCAACTGATGCACATATTTGGCAGTGGATAATTTCAAAGAAACAATGACCCAATCACAATCAAATGATCCTCCCTAAAAACCAATACAGTAAATACTGATCACACCTACACTGTATACATCCCACAAAGAGAAACAGTGTAATCACATTTTTGTCCCTGGATGTGCAAAAAGCTCACTTAACACTTCTAACCAAATTCCACCCCAACATTGCCCAGGAAGCTTTTCCAATCCTAAATGTACAGTATTTCCTAGGGATATAAGCAGTAACATTTCCATTATAGAATTCTGTACCAATCTGCTGGTACACCCCATTCTTTTAACATTACAGCCTTCTGGAATGTGGCATCTTCCAGTATGGTAGACAGGTACCCTACACTGAAAACAGATATCAGGTTTCTCCACAACACCAATACAAAACTTACAGATTACGTGGTGTCACATCCTAAAAACCATAATCCTAATACTAACCAGATTACCTCAATTTCCACATGAACTTTTACTGATAAAATAATTTGGCAATGTAAATTATACTACATAAATCTTTAAATGAACACAATATTCAATTCACCTTACCTGATGCGCCCTGCAAATCAAATCAAAGTCATGTTTGTGCAAGAATTTGGCAACAACCTCTGCACCAAATGTGAAAGACACACCTCGGTCATTTTCACCCCAGCCCATTGTATCCTGTCAAGCAAAATAAGATATTTATATATGAATAAAATGGACTGGGAAAAGAAAAACAAACAAATGGCAATAACGCAGATGAATGACAAAAGAATAACAAACATTAGACCAATTGCTTGCAACATAGTGATGCAGGTGTAAGCCCTACCCAAACAGCACCGCTTTATTCAAAACTAGCATTTACTGCTGTAAAAGAAAACCCTTAATGCAAGAAACACAAATTAAGTAAATATTAGCACTTTGGATGCCAACCCAGCTATTTCACTTGTATTAGAAAATCCTTTAAGAATATTCAGAGCATGAATAAAATTATGAATCCTTAATTAAAATATGTAAATACAGTAGAACTTGGTTATAACGTCATCAAAGGGACCTAAAAATAGTGTCGTTATAAACGAATGTCGCTGTAACCGAACTGGGCACTTCCACAGTAGCCTTATGTTAGTCACGTAAAAATCTACCAAAAACAGAGTTAAAATGTTGCATTTTTTAGTGAAATACATAGTTAAGTACACTCTAATGTAACATTAACGTGGAATTAATATGGATTCTCCGTATCGTTTGTACTGTAGAATTCACCAAACCAAATTCGCGGCATACATCAGCTTTTTCCCTTCAATTTTCTATTTCACGAATCACTTTAACTTTCTCTTCAATGCGTAAAACTTTCCTTTTCATTGCCATGTTTTCGCTACTGCACTTCTCTGGGTTTAGGCAGGAACACTATAGGGTAAGTAGACAATGTGAGGTCCTGTTAGACAAGATTCTAGGAAAGGAATGCAGTTAACAACATGCGGCGTCCTTTTGCACTATTCACGCAGTCCCACCCCACACCCCTGTTTTCGCATAAAACCCACGCTCCTCTTGCAGCCCGCGGTCGTATTCTTCCAGGACAGTCATGTCAGCAAGTAGAGAAATTGAGGGTGGGCAGACACATCGAACTTTCCCACGATATCAGAGAAATTCAGGAATGAAAATGACATTACATACGAGGTTGATGCATTTGTGCATGTCGTACTAAGCAAGGTATAAAAACAGTTGCTTTATGAGGAATTAGTTCGTACCATTGAATATTTGACACAATAGACAAGGTGTCGCAGAAACCGATGTTGCTATAACTAAGTTTTACTGTACTTTAAATACAGACAACTCTCTTACTAAAATAAATCATGCACTACAGTTCTGACTCTACTCCTTCTTTCTGATCTCCAGGATCTTGTTATTTTTAGGAAGTCTGCAGAGATATCAAAGAAAGGGCACCTCCTTCATAGCATCATAAGGAACTGTTTACAATGGGAAGTATTCAAACTTGTCTCAGTCACTGTCATACAAAAATGGTGTAGCAATAATTTCTGGCAAATTAAGGGAAAAATTAAGTTTGGGGAAGAGTTTCTATAACAAGCACTTTCGTAAGAGATATATATATGCAAACAGAAATAATAAATTTTAAATAAGTGTTTACATAGGAGGGAAACACTGAGGACTAGGTAGTCATCTAGCGAAAGACACTGTGAGAAAAAATAAGACAAAGCATAAAATAATATAGTGCTATTGTGTGCCCCTCTCGATTTACTGCCTTACATCCCAATAAATGTTTGAGGATCTCTTTACCAACACTCCAAACGTGTGGACATTAATAATTGGGTGTGCAACTCTGCTGATGTATTAACATTTTCAGATCAAAACATCAATTACAGAATTCTTAATTTTTATACAAGGCAGTGAACATACAATTTGTGAGCCATTTAAATACCCAGGAACCAGGACTAACAATGTACCTGATGTAGCCAGTCTTCAATGTGTTAAAGAACAAGAACATGTCTGACCATTTCAAAGCAAGAAAAAGCATTTTTTTTATTGCTAGTGAGGTGGGACTAAGTCCCTTGTACTGCGGCCACTTCTGGCCTATTGTACCAGGCCCAGATGATAGGTGAGGGTGATTGTGGAGCAATTGGTGGAATGAAGTTTGGCAGGGGAAACCGAAGTACTCGGAGAAAACCTGACCCAACCCCACTTTCTCCACCACAAATCCCACTTGACTTGCTAACAAGCAGTCAGTGGTAGCAACAGTGATTACACACAAGGAATTAGTTCTCAGAGCATATGATACTAAACACATTCAAAATGACTTATTCTCTGTATTTTCATAACTCAGCAATAACCACTTCAAATATGTCCCACATTAATTTTCTAAACTTAATGCCAAAGTGTAATATACATATTCAGGAGTTAACAGGACTTAGTAAATAAACTTATTTCTTACTAGAAGCATACAGTAGCATAGTTGGTGGAGGCTCTATGCTACAATCCAGAAGGTCGTTTGTTCAATTCCTGAAGAATTAGCTGATTTTTCAATTGACCTAATCCTTCTAGCTGCTATGGCCCTGGGGTCAAGTCAGCCTCTAACAGAAATGAGCACCAGGAAACCTCCTGAGGGTGAAGGGCGACTGGCCCATGAGGATGACAACCTCACCACTACCTATGAGCTGACTTCCTAGAAAATGTTGGAATTTCAACATCTCACAATCCTATGGGCCTTCAGTGCCTGTTACAGGGATAGCTTTACCTTTACCCATTTCTTACTGTATCAAGGATATATGCAGTTACATGCATTACTGTCACAGTATTAATATTTAAGGATTAAAAACTGACAGCAACAAATAAAATCTGATACAAAATCAGAAGAAGGGGCACATGATAGCATAGTTTGTTGAGGCATTATGATACAAGCCGGAAGGTTGTGGGTTCAAGTCCCGATGAGATCATTGGATTTTTTCAATTGACTTAATCCTTCCAGCCGCAATATGGTCTCGGGACTACTCAGCCTCTAACAAAAATTAGTACCAGGAATATTCTTGGGGTTAAAGGGGGGCCAGCGCGTAGGGCTGACAACCTTGCCGCCATCTATGAGCCAATTGTCTACAAAATGTAGGAACCTCAACATCTCACAACCTTATGGGCCTCTACAGCCTGTCACACTGACACCTTTACTTCACTTACAAACTCAGAAGACCAGCTAACTGTACACTGATGTAAGAACTACAGATTACAACAAGGGTTTATGTTGTTATTGATTCTGCATCTGCACTACTACTACTACTACTACCACCACATAATTAATCACACAATGTTCACCATTTCTCCTTCCCAGCTGAACACACAATCTTGTGTATCAGCACTAAGCAAGTTGTATAAGCCCTACAACACAATCCATAGTTGTTCCAAGAATAGCCATTATACTAACACAGGAAACACAGAAAGCATTTCTCGTAGCATTTTAATTTACAATACCTTATCAGGATCTGACCACAACAGATCACACAGAAGTCCCTGATCTGGAACATCGGTCGGCCTCATAATTCGTCGAATCTGTTCCATACTCTGTAGGTCAGGACTTAGGCCACCATGACAACAGAAAATCTTTTCATCCACAATTGCTGCCACCGGAAGGCAGTTAAAACAATCCGTAAATGTTTTCCAGAGCTTGATATTATACCGCCTCTTGCCTGGAAATAATCGCTCATAACATATATTTACATAAATATTACCATTCACCAAGAGAACATGAAAACATATGGGGAGGGAAACTGTGGCTTGGACGAACAGTTCAGTATGCATTCCTCCATTTCCCACTGTCACAAGCTTATTCCTTTCCTGGTACTGAGTGCAAGCATGGACTTACTTACAACAGCACTATGAAACATAACCTCTCTCGCATAATTTTTCCACTTTACAATCATTATGTGATAAACTATCTCACATCCAAATTAATCTGCTGAATGTTTTCACTTTACAGTCAATAGATGATAAATTGTCTCATATCCAAAGTAATCTGTTCACTTTACAGTCAGTAATTGGATCCATAGTTTAATCACAGACAAATATATTTACTTAATTTTAACATAAAAAAAACTTAATCATAAAAAGGAATCTTACATTCATCATAGAAGCCATATATCCTATTGATGCTTGCACATTCATGATTCCCTCTAAGCAAAAAAAAATTCTCTGGATATTTGATCTTGTATGCAAGAAGAAGACAAATTGTCTCAAGTGACTGCTTTCCTCTGTCCACATAGTCTCCAAGAAACAAATAGTTGGACTCCGGAGGAAATCCTCCATATTCAAATAGCCGAAGGAGATCATAATACTGGCCATGAATATCACCTGCAACATTTACATTTACAATTATTTTCACTTCATGGATTCAATCATCTCCCCGTAGGGCTGGATATAAAACATGTCACACACTACAAATACATGATGACTACACATCATATGCCCTTGGTCCAATAAAATACATAATCAGGCCTCACGCAGACAGTTGTCAACACTACACACATAGGCCATGGAAAAACCACTTTCACATTCGACCTGGAACAAAATCCCTATTTCCAACCATAACAACTCTATGCTGCCATTCCACATACACTGGCCACCCATATCATCAATACAGTTACACTGTAACATATTAAAATTCATAACAAACAGACGTCATACATAGTACCACACTTACAAGCAAGTCTCAACAACATATAATACAAGCACACAGATCATTTATTAAAATGAGCTACTTTGCAAATAATTTCATAAAACAAACCTAAATTGATTTTTATCATTTTTTAAAATTAAGATATTTGACACCAGTGTGTTAAATAGGTTGATGCCTGAATAGTACACCCCTCTCCGATAGGATGATAAATGTGTTGTGGGTATATGGTGACCATTCCTTCTTGTACCAATCATAGATACAGTTATTGGTCTGAAACTTATCCAAATTATTAACAACAAATGTCATCAATGCGAGCAAATATACACATGGAATGGTAATATGTCAAGCTTTCTAAACAAGTCTCTACATGCATGAGTTGGGCCCACTCTCATCATTATTCTTATTATTTACTTTCGCATTTATGAAACTCTCTTTTTCCGGGTATAATGCAATTATAAAAATAATCGCATTCCTGTGGCATAAAAACAAACTTCAGCCTTTAATTACATACCACATATTTTCAGGGGCGCTTCTAATTCCAAAAGAATAGGTTGAGAAAGAAATATTTCCCGGGACTTCAAGCAGAGACCTCGTATTTCACTTTCCGTTAACTGGACATTTTTCCCTGGTCTTGCGCCACGGACTGTAGAGAAAAAACATTAGCTATGAGTGACGAATTCACTATGTGGCCATGTAATACATCAGTAAACATAAAAATATCCATGCAAAAAACAGTTCATAAAATAAGAATTAGTTTAGGGGGTATAAAATATTCAGACAAGATCTTATAATACGTAACACTCATACTAATTATATCCGAAAGTTGCGTGTTTTACTATAGAGCATTTACAGATTAAAAGAGCAAAGTAGACTGTCACCCAAACTGTACACTTAACGAACAAAGTGAACAACATATTTACCTTCTAACAACCGCGCTATAATACTATCAATGTTCAATTTATCTGTTTCAGCCATCAGATCACTCCCTATTTAACTGACCAAATTACTTATATTATCCGAATTCTTTAAGATGATACAGACACAGTACGATTACAAATCCAGCGTAACCCAATCGATTCAATCCTACATAAATGGTGGGCCCTTTCCTGTTCGCTTTAGCATGACGTCATGACGCCTACTTTCCATTGCTTCAGCTCAGTGCTGCTCCTGTGGCTCTTGAGCAAACGATTATTGTCTAATGAAAAACTGCTGTTAAGATTATTATTATTATTGCATGAACAAATAATTTTAAGGAAGTAGGTGCATTTTTCAGGACCCAGATTCTAGTGAATATGTAAAGTCAATTTAGAGCAGGAGAGTAGTATACAGTAGAAGCAGTTGTGCCACAGACTCGGATAACTAAGGATCCAGCGATGAAAACTGTCGAATTATTCGATAACTGAATCTGACTGTAGAACTAATCATTTGAATTTATATCTTAATCTTGATTCTTTGATGCGCGTGAGTTATGCCCAGATGCCGAGTCTTTTGCTTCGTGCGCGTGAGCTGCGTCGAGATACAGAGTTAAGAGGTGTAGGTGTAACTGGGGGCTTTCGAATTAGAGTGCTTGACTTGAACCTGAACGAAAGTATTGGAATGATAGTAAACGATTCAGTATATGATATGATATATACCCACGTTTCAATTTATTACTTTGTTTCTACATGGTACAGAACTGAGTTTACATTAATTACTCGACTTACGGAGGCTATCATTTTGTAGACCGGGTAACTGTGCTCTTTGTTATCAGATATATACAAAATATTATTTAATGTCTTTCAGTGTTAACGCCATTTATGGACGAAATTATGGTTGGTGTGGGTTTTGACATAATCGATCCACTAACTAATCAGATTCTTTGCATTTCGTCAAACATTGAAAAAGATTGGAAGTTATGTGAGACCGACCACTGATTCATTTGTTCATTCAGGTATATCAGTACATCAGGTACCCACAGATGTCAAGAAAGCCCATGACTAATCAAGGAGGGAATTACTGTACAACATTTGCAGTGCTTGGCATACCTATAGAAGTAGTTGGAGTAATTAAACTAGAACTCCGTGGCTTGAGTCCGCAAGCGAACTAAATCGACGAAGCGACCACCGCTTGTCGGCGAAGTTAGTGCCAACTTTGGTGCATGGAAGGTGTCGCGTGGTCGGCACAACGAATCCCTACAGCATTAATTTTGGTTTTATAGACCGGAGCCGGTATTTCCTTGAAATATCTCAATTATCCTCATGACGCTGAGTGACCCCATTCCAGACTCACTACTTCTCAGAACTGACTATATGTACGTTGTACTGCTTTGTTTGTTACTATTTCCACATCCTATGAAATTGTTTTCTGTATGGATTTATGGAAAATGAATAAATGAATGTAACTACTTATCAGAAAATCTGGTAGCGCAGGAATCGAACCCGGGACCTCTCGATCTGTAGCGAGGCGCTCGGACAACTAGATCACAGAGGTGGCCCTGTTGGGAGTAATTAAAATGTTTTAAAATGAAACCTGTGGTAAAGCATGTATAGGTAAGACGTTTCTTACCCAAAGTGGTCTGAAACAAGAAGTCTGTTTATCTCCACTGCTTGGTACCTTTTCTCTAGAATGCACCATTAAGAAAGTTCAAGAAAATCAGCTAGGACTATAATTGAATGAGGCAGCATATCAGCTTCTTGTCTATGCTGATGATATAAATTTGATGGGAGATAACACATATACCATAATGAAAAACAAAAGCATTAATCAACTTAATAGGTCTTGTCTAGAAGTAAACACAGAGAAAACCAATTACTTGTTGATGTCTCATCACCAGAATGCAGGGAAAAACCATAATGGAAAGATAGATAATAGACCCTTTTTCTGAAAATGTAGCAAAGTTCAAATATTTTGGAATCACAGTAAGAAATCAGAACTTGTTCATGAGGAAATTAACATTAAATTCAAGCAATGCCTATGGCTTTCAGGAGGAATCATTCCTATACATTTCCTGATCAAAAAATTATTAATTTATCATTTTAATATGCATACCACATGCCCTGTTCATCTCTTCCGCTTTGATTTAATCATCCTAATAATATTTGGCGAAGACTACAAATTATGACGCTCCTCATTATGCAACTTTCATAACCTCCCTCCCCCCCAAATTACTTCTCCCTTCAAGGTCCAAAATTCTCATTGAACCTTGTTCTTAAATATCCTTAATCTATATTCTTCCTTTAATGTGAAAGACTTGAGTTTCATGTCCATAGAAAACAACAGGTACAAGTAGAGTTCCATATGCCTTACATTTTTAGTTAGCAGACAGGAAGACAAAAGATTCAGAAGTGGTAGCAAGCATATTCCAAATTTTAATCTCCTCTTAATTTTTTCATTAATACAATTTGATTTATTACTGTCACTGTCAACTACATGTTATCACCATTATCATCATTAATAAAGCAATATTTTAAAACGATCATTTACATGAAAAGATAGGATGGGATTTTATGGATTGGTTTGGTCTGGCTAAGGATAGGGACCAGTGGAGGGCTCTTGTGAATATGGTAATGAACTTTTGGGTTCCATAAAATGCTGGGAAATTCTTGAGTAGCTGCAGATTTGGCAGCTCAAGAAGAGCTCAGCTCCATAAGGAAGTTATTTACATGACAAAACTATGAAGGTCTTTTACTACCATTTTTCATAAGTCTAAACTACATTTCATTACAGAAAATTTTGAGTCTGTACAGATAGCTACATTCAAAAGGAAAGTCCATAATACAGATGTGGCACAGAAACTTCCTTTTTTTGAATGCGAATAAAAGAAAAATTATTGCTGATAGACAAAATTTATGTTTAGATAATGAAAGAACATACTTTAAAGTTTTAAACAAAATATCTTGAAGGTGGTGGCCACCGTTCTCTATGCACTGATGCAACCGTTTTCTGAAGTTCCCCTCTGCACGTTCCAACATGTGCACCAGGATTTGGGCTACTTCCTGCCGAATAAGATTCTTCAGCTGAAGCAGGTTTGTGGGGCGATGTTTAAAAACCTCTGCCATTAGGTATCCCCATAAAAACAAATCACAGGCGTTAGATCAGGTGAGTGCACTGCCCATGGGATGTCACCTCAAAGCCACATAAGCCGTCCGGGGAACTTTGCCTTCAAAACTGTCATCGAAGCTTAGGCTGTGTGGGCCATGGCACTATCCTGTTGGAACCAGACATTTCCTAGATGAATTTCTTCAAGAGCTGGTTTGAAAAAGATCTCAAAATCGAATATAAAACTGCCTCCACATTTTCTGGCGTCATAACGGTCCATTGTCATCCTGATGATTTTTTCACCACACTCCCGGTTGTCCTAAAGTTCTCTACCCACAAAACAATCGATTTCCAGTTGGGAACCAGAACTCCGGGCTTAATTCCGAAGTGAGTACAGAATTGCACACTGCACCGCCACATAGGAATGGTTGTTCGAAAAATAGGCTTCGACAGCAAATGCACGCTGCTCACTCATCCACTTCATGTTTCCTACCGAGGGGTATTAGACAGAAACTTCCATGACTGCTGCAATCGCCGATCCTATCCCCACTTTTCTGCGACCTCCCCTCCCTTCACAATGTGTCTTCACAAAAAGGAAATTTCTGCGCCCCACCTTGTACTTAACAACAGTCTGTTTTGAATGTAATTACTTACTCATGGAGCTGAGCCCTTCTGGAGGAGCCGCCAATTCTGCAGCTACTCAAGAATTTCCCAGCATTTTATGGAACCCAAAGGTTCATCACCATGTTCACAAGAGCCCTCCACTGGTCCATATCCTAAGCCAGATCTATCCAATCCATACCCTCCCATCCTATCTCTCTAAGATCCATTCTAATATTGTCCACCCACCTACGCCTTGGTCTTCCCTGTGGTCTCTTTCCTTCTGGCTTTCCCACAAATATCCTATACGCATTCATCTCCCCCATTCGTGCTACATGACCTGCCCACCTCATCCTCCTTGACTTGATCATTCTAATTATATGTGGAGAAGAGTACAAGTTATGAAGCTCCTCATTATGCAGTTTTCTCCAACCTCCTGTGATTTCATCACTCGTTGGTCCAAATATTCTCCTCAACACCCTGTTCTCAAACACCCTCAGTCTATGTTCCTCCTTTAATGTCACAGACCAAGTTTCACACCCATAAAGAACCACAGGCAAAATGATTGGTTTGTATATTCCAATTTTTATGTTTTTGGACAAGAGACAAAAGGTTCTGGACTGAATGGTAGCAAGCATTACCCAAGTTCAATCGCCTCTTAATTTCCTCCTGAATCAGGTTTCGATCTGTTACCGTTGTTCCCAAATATCTGCACTGTGCCACATTTTCAAAAAGATCTGTTTCCTATCTTTATGTCTTGATTTTTCCCTGCATTTTGGTGACGAGACAGTAACATATACTTAGTTTTCTCTGTATTTACTTCTAGACCAACCTCTTTACTTGCGTCAATTAAAGTTTGTGTTTTTTTCTTTATGGTATCTATATTATCACCCAGTAGAGTCACATCATCGGCGTAGACCAACAGCTGATGTGTCCCATTTAATTTCAGTCCCACCTGGTTTCCCTGGACCTCCCCAATTGCATATTCTAAGGCAAAGTTGAAAAGGAGTGGCGATAAAGCATCTCCCTCTTTTAGACCATTCTGGATAGGAAATTTATCAGACAAATGTTTACCTACACAGATTTTACTATACGTTTCATTTAAACACATTTTAATCAACCTAACTAGTTTCATGGGTATCCCAAACTCTATCAGAATATTGTACAATACTTCCCTCCTAACTGAATCATAAACTTTCTTGAAGTCTATGAATAGCTGATGTATTGTCTCATCATATTCCCATTTTCTGTTTTGAATGTATGTAGTCAAAATATGAGGTATTTTCATAAAGAATAGAAATGTGTACATTTATTTTCATTGGTTGCATCCTGTTGTGTCTCTCAGACAATATATAATATGTAGGAACTATTACTATTACATTTAGATCTTGATTTACTGCAGTAAATAAAGATCTACATGTAATACTGAGATATTTGTTGTGTTGATGGTAGCATAGTTCCTACATATTATATTTGTACCTTTACAGTGATGAAAATAGGTTATGATCAGCATATTCTCAAAATGGAAAATAGCACTGTAAAGGATCATCACACTAAATACTTATGCGGTGCACAGCTCAAAATGATCCAAGAGATTCATTTTTCCTGGTTCAGCATCTCTGGCATGACTGGACCATATAGGTTTTTGTGGGCAGTGTCTTTTGGATTTCCCTTCTGGAGTGTATTGCTTTCAGAAGAAAGAAACCTCTCCCAAGATGTACTTCTTATCCTTGGATCCCTTTACAGTGTAGTACAAGGAGTCCCCACTCTTCCAGATAGTGACAGTGTTGGAGACAGTTTGTAAAGCAAAATTTTGTAATTTGAATCACTACTGCCAACAGGCACAGTGATATAACTGTGGGTTATGTTACTGAACACCACCACTACCAAATCAATTTTCTTGTATGAAACTAAACACATGTACATCAGAAACATCAGATTATATTATAACCACTACTGAAGGCCCTATTATGCAATAATATACCACAAAGTTTTATTATTTCAACCTTCATTTCCACTGTCATAAGCTTTCTACAGATCTTCTTGATAGGACCATCACTTCTCATAGAACTCTTCCTTTTATCAATCAAGGTAAAGGTAAAATTGCCCCTGTGCTCAATTAATTCAGCACCATGCCATGAAGATGTATGGGAGAGTGAAGATGTAACTCCATCATTCCTGACCTTGGTACTAGGTAGAGGTGAGTAGATACATTTCATACCCCAGTCATTTTACCCCTGGGGAAAGAGCCCTCATTAGTAGGATGTGTAGTCCCCAGAGCCACTCTGAAGAAAAGTCCCTTGCCCCTGATGAGAAATGAACCCAAGCTGTCCAGCATGCAGCTCATCACTACACTCATTGAGCTATCCCTTATAATTACTAGGTTACAAACCACAAAATGTTATACAAGATGCACAATAGAGTAGAGTATATGGCAAACTGGACAGTATTATATTTTTTTCCACTTTCATCCCTGCATGTTCATCTTTGTTCTAAAGGAATTCTGAATGAACAAGTTCATGTTTGGATGGATGACTTGCCAAGATAAAGGAATGTGCTTCATTATAAGAGTTTGTATGAGCGAAATTTTAAAATTCAAAGCTCTGTTAAGTAAGACCAATGTACATAAAACCAATGAAACTAAATACATAAAGCTCAGTTTGAAATTACACATGACTGAAAGTTACCTTTGCTTGTACATATTGAATAACTAGTTAACAGTTAAAACACTAAAAAGTCATTAATTTGATAAAATATGAGGAAGAGTCAGTAAATAAGTCACAAATGGATATAAAACACAAAACATATGATATTTAAACCTAGAAAAAATATTTATTTGACATAGCTTCCACCAAAATTGATACACTTGTCCCGTTGCTTTACCATTGCTTTACCATATGCTGAAACCTGCAGTGTAGAAGTCTTTTGACTATTGTCTCAGTCTCAGCCACTCGTGCACACCCTCTTCAACCTCTCCATCATCAGTGAAACATCTGCCATGTTTCTCAAGCCAGCTGTGAACTGCTTTATGCAACAAACACTTCCCACCATAGAGAGGAAACATCTCTTTATGGATATCTTTTGCATCATGTCCTTTTGCCTACAACAAAAATGCACAACAGAACTCTGCTCTTCAGTAGTACACAATCAAGCACAGTCGCCATTTTGACTACTGAAACCAGCCTGTGAATATGCATGTCTGCTACGTATACTGTCACAAAGCTGAACTGTGCTGCTGCCTAGTGATTCAGAAAACCTATTATGTCCATTACAGCTGTTTCAGTTCCATTTGTGATCTATTTACTGACTCCATCGTACAGTTCGGTTTTCCTTGGTATTAATATCATCATTTATTTAAAAAGACTCCATCATACAAACTGTAAAAGCATTTACTCATATAAAAATATATATAATCATACTGGAATTAATGTTCTTGTAGAGAATATGAAATGCATAATTAAATCAGTCACTTTTAGTCTTCAATCTGAAATGGAATGTTCTTAATGGCACTATCAAAATTAAAAATTTAAAATATATTTAACCTCATATATAATAGCACAAAGCAGAGATTTACCTTTCATCATAAAATAGTTTATACAAAGCAGTTTTGTATTTCTTCAGTACTCAACAGCAGATGCACTCTAAAGAACATAGTAATATATGAATATATGGATATATAACAAAACTTTAAATATACTATTCATGTCAGACATATATATATATATATATATATATATATATATAATCAGTAAATTTAATTTTTACAGTTCAAATTTAGGTGGCAGCTTGGGCACACTCCTTGCTGCAAAAAGGCTGCTCATTTTTCACAAGAAACTTGCCACCCAACAATGATTTTGTGCAGCGAGAACAGCGGAAACAGTTAGGCGACACATGCCAACTCAAATCCTTCCACCCCACACGCTGGTCTCCAGCTGCGATCTTCAGTTTACAAGTGTGACAACTCTGAAATAAGAATATGCTTTAAGACTGCACATGTTCTTATAGTTATTAATCAAGAGAACATAAAGTGTTTTACATGATTTAGTAATAAACTCCCTCTTTTAATGAAAGACAACTGAAAATATTGCATCAATAATGGTGAAAGATGACAAAAGAAATCACAAGTAAAAATTCTTGTCCTTGGAAAATTTGTACATACCTCTGAAGATAAGACTTCCAACACCAATGCTCTTTATACCCACAGGTACTGAGGAGAGCATGAAATGAGGAACAGTGCAGTAATTTTTAATATCCTCTATCCCAACTCCTTTTAAAGTACAAGGTGGTTCAAACAGTTCAAATACAACTGGGACTGATTTTTGTGTAAACAAACCACACTGCGCAGCAGCTGTGCGACCTTAGGAGAGTGAAGCCACAACCTCCACCCTCCCTCCTGTTCAGTCCTGTCTGAGAGTTGCTAGAGTGATGAGCGAACAGAAGGTACCACAGAGTGTGGAACAACACATCGTGATCAAATTCCTCGGAGAAAACGTCCCGTCCGCTGAAATTCACCACAGACTCCAACAACAGTATGGGGAAGAGTGTCTCTCATGGACCCATGTGTCTGAGTGGTCTAAGTGCTTCAGAGAGGGCAGAGAGCACATGGAGAATGAACCGCATGATCATCAGCCACGAATATCTGTCACCCAGCCTAACATTGATCATGCAGACACGCTTATTCGCGAGAATAGGCGCATCACTATCAAGGAACTTGGACTGATATGTGCAAGTAAGTGTTTGGCAATTATGGCTTTTAAAAAAAACATCAGTCCCAGTCATATTTGAATTACCTTGTAATTAATTTTACTGCCTCAGGGACATTCTTATAATAAACAATATAGCAGACCTTGAACATATTTCCCATGCAAAGATTTTTAGCTTTATCAGTGGCAGTCTTACTCATGCAAAAAAATGTTATACTTGCTTTGCTGAGTTTGCAAGCATTTAAATACACAAATAACTGTTACAAGGCAGGTATGAAATATTTGTATTTCCTGTCAACAGCATAGTATTTCACCTTTACCTCCAGACGAAGCATAATACTTGCAGGGAGCAAAATGTTCCACTGATTTCCTGCTGCCTATTGCTTTGCTCCAGTCTTCTGTCTGAACTTTCCAGCAGCATGAGCAAATGTTTACAGAAGGAAGCACATTTATAAACATGGGCATAAAGTTAGATGACATTCATTGCCTTTGCTTCAACAAAGCAAGACAAACCAGCAGATGTCACATACTGGGCAATAATGGTATTAATCACATATGATGATGATGATGATGATATATTAGTATCAGAGACAGAATTTTAGAGATAAACTGTAAAAATAATCTTCATAAATTCTCCTTATTGCTACAGTAACAGTATGCAATAAATAATGAAAGATTGAGAAAGAAAATGTTGTGGTAGAAGAATCAAATAACTGTGACCTGTGAACTTACATGGTGCCACATGATGGAAATAATGTAAGTTTTCAATATGTAAATACATTCTGCTTGAACACAAACATACTTACTGCCTGTACTGTTTTAAAAATATGATGGGTAAGGAGTAAGAGCATAGAGTTCATTAGTGATAGGATGTCATACATTATACTAAAGAGGTCACTGGTGTGATATCACTTTGAATGTTCATACCCCAACATAAGATAAAATTGGTGATATAAAGGACAGGTTCTATGAAGAACCAGAACTTGTATTTGATAAATTCCCAAAGTACAATATGAAAATTTTGTTAAGAGATTTCAATGCTAAAGTAGGTACAGAAGATATTTTCAAATCGACAATTGGGAATGACAGTTTGCACGAAATTAGTAATGATAATGGAGTTAGAGTAGTAAACTTTGCCACATCCAAAAATCTTATGGTCAAAAGTACAATGTTCTCACATCGTATCATTCATAAATGTACTTGGACATCTCCTGATGGGAAGACACATAATCAAATTGGCCATATTTTGATAGATAGGAGATGGCACTCAAGTATATTTGATGTCCGATCATTCAGGGCAGCAGGTTGTGATATTGGCCACTACATGGTGGTGGCAAAGGTTAGGGAAAGACTAACAGTGAGTAAGCAAACAAAACACAGATAAAATGTTGATAGGATATGGATAGGTTCAATCTCAAAAAATTAAATGAGATAGAGGGTAAGGAGCAGTATCTCAAATAGGTTCGCAGCTTTGGAAAACTTAAAACTTGGGAAACTGTTAGAGAGAATATCAAAATTTCTGCCAAAGAGAGTCTAAGTTATTATGAACTCAAGAAGCATAAGCCACGATTCAACAAAGGATGCTCAAAATTATTAGACCAAAGGCAACAAGCAAAACTGCAGTGGTTAGAGGATCCATGCAAAATAAATGGGGATAAGCTGAACAGCAAGATGTGAAACCAGCAGACATTCAGAAATAAAGAGGGAATATCTGATTGATAAAATTGATGAATTTGCAATGAACAGTAAGAATAGGAACATTAGACACCTGTATAGAGGAATAAATGACTTTAAGAGCGGTTACGAACACAGAAGTAATTTAGTGAAGGATGAGAATGGTGATATGCTTGCAGATTCCCACAACATTTTGAATAGGTGGAAGAACTACTTCTCTCTGTTATTGAATGTACATAGGGTCAATAATCTTAGGCAGACAGAAATAGATACAGCTGAGCTGTTAGTACCTGATCCTAGCTCTTTTGAGGTTGAAATTGCTACTGCAAAATTGAAAAGGTATAAATTGCCACGTAGTGATCAAATTCTGGCAGAACTTGTTCAAGCAGGTGGTTCTAAGACCCACAATCTAATTACTTCTATTTGGCATAAGGAAAAATTGCCTGATCAGTGGAAGGAGTCTATTATTGTACCAGTTCACAAGAAGGGTGATAAAACTGACTGTAGTAATAATTATCGGGGGTTATCACTGCTATCAACTTTATACAAAATTTTATCCAATATTCTTCTCTCAAGGTTAAGTCCACATATAGATGAAATTATTGGAGATCATCACTGTGGGTTTGACATAACAAATCAACTACAGATCAGATCGTTTGCATTCGTCAGATATTGGAGAAAAAATGGTAGTACGATGAGACAGTACATCAGCTATTCATAGACTTCAAGAAAGCTTATGATTCAATTAGGAGGGAAGTACTGTATTGTATTGTATTCTGACAGAGTTTGGGATACCTATGAAACTAGTCAGGCTGATTAAAATATGTTTAAACAAAATGTATAGCAAAGTCCGTACAGGTAAACATTTGTCCGATAATTTTCCTGTCCACAATGGTCTACAATGAGGAGATGCTTTATCACCACTGCTTTTCAACTTTCCTTTATAATATGCCAGGCATGTCCAACTTCAAACAAATTGTGATCGACTTTTTAGTGTCAAAACTGCCAGTGATCCATCAACCCCTCCTATCATTGTACCTCGCTTTAAGCAAAAATATTGGTAAAAATAACACAACACATGATGTTTGTTGTAAAAGCAACAAACATTGAAAGTACAGACTATCTTAATAAGTATTTTCCCTTCAAAATCTGAATATAATCATATTATATTACAAGTGAATTTACATGCTTTTCACATATAATTTCCTTATAGGCCTATGAGATCGACCAAAAATCGTCCCGCGATCAACGCGTTGGACATGCCTGTGATATGCCATTAGGAAGGTCCAAGAAAACCAGGTGGGACTGAAATTAAATGGAACACATCAGCTGTTGGTCTATGCTGATGATGTGAATCTACTGGGTGATAATACAGATACCATAAAGAGAAACACACAAACTTTAATTGATGCTATTAAGGAGTTTTTTTTTTAATTCGCTTAGTGGGGGGGTGGAGTCCAACTGGGTCCACTCAGCACAGCGGCCACTGATGGGCTCACTGTACCTGCCCCAGGTGATTATGATGCTGGAGAATTTGGTGGAATGAAGATTGGCAGGGGAAACCAAAGTACTGGGAGAAAATCNAATCATGATATAAAGATAGGTAAAATCCTACTTAACCAGACCCAGGATTGAACCCGGGCCACAACAGTGGGAAGCCAACGACTAACTGCTTGAGCTATGGCACAGCCTTTAGTAAGGAGTTGGTCTAGAATTAAACACAAAGGAAACTAAGTATATGTTGCTATCTCGTCAACAAAATGCAGGGCACAATCATGATATAAAGATAGGTAAAATCCTACTTAACCAGACCCAGGATTGAACCCGGGCCACAACAGTGGGAAGCCAACGACTAACTGCTTGAGCTATGGCACAGCCTTTAGTAAGGAGTTGGTCTAGAATTAAACACAAAGGAAACTAAGTATATGTTGCTATCTCGTCAACAAAATGCAGGGCACAATCATGATATAAAGATAGGTAAAATCCTACTTAACCAGACCCAGGATTGAACCCGGGCCACAACAGTGGGAAGCCAACGACTAACTGCTTGAGCTATGGCACAGCCTTTAGTAAGGAGTTGGTCTAGAATTAAACACAAAGGAAACTAAGTATATGTTGCTATCTCGTCAACAAAATGCAGGGCACAATCATGATATAAAGATAGGTAAGAGATGTTTCGAAAATGTGACATAGTTCAGATATTTAGGAATAACTATAACGAATCAAAACCTGATTCAGGAAGAAATTAAGAGGAGACTGAACTCAGGTAATGCTTGCTACCATTCAGTTCAGAACCTTTTCTCTTTTCATCTGCTGTCTAAAAACATAAAAATTATAATATACAAAACTATAATTTTGCCTGTGGTTCTGTATGGGCATGAAACCTGGTCTCAGTCTTTAAGGGAGGAACATAGACTGAGGGTGTTTGAGAACTGGATGCTGAGAATATTTAGACCAAAGAGAGATGAAGTGACAGGAGGTTGGAGAAAACTGCATAATGACAAGCTTCATAACTTGTACTCTTCTCCATGCATAATGAGAATGATCAAGTCAAGGAGGATGAGATGGGCAGAGCATGTAGCACGAATGGGGGAGAGAAGGAATGCATATAGGACATTGGTGGGAATGCCAGAAGGAAGGAGACCAGAATATTAAAATGGATCTTACAGAGATAGGATGGGATGGTATGAATTGGATTGATCTGGCTGAGGATAGGGACCAGTGGAGGGCTCTTGCGAACATGGCGATGAACCTTCAGTTTCCATAAAATGCCGGGAAGTTCTTGAGTAGCTGCACAACTGGCAGCTTCTCGAGAAGGGCTCAGCTCCATGAGTGAGTGAGTGACTGAGTGAAGGAGTAAACCTTAATAACCAGATATCCTCAGAAACAGGCAAGTTATAAAAATAACTGAATGTGTATCACACACATTATCACTATTTTAACCTGCTTTGTCACAGTGTTAATAACATCCATCTCTCACCTTGCCATATTTGTTCTGGAAACACTCTAGACACACAGGCTGGTTATCCTTGGGAATGTACTGCTTCCCACCAAGTGGTGTATCACATTCGTAGCAACAGAAATGCTTTACATGAAATGCCTTTCCTTCTGCACATGTATACTCTTTTACAAAGATCAGCTGCAAGCAAACATATATTAAAAGTTTTAAACTGGAGAAAATTTTCATCTTGTCTGGATGTCAGTTCTATTGTAAGCAATTTTTTTTTTCTTTTGAAAGTTTTAACCTATTCACTGCGAACTTAGGATCTGAAGTGTTCAATTCCTTGTGTGAGAATGCAGGGCGACAGCTGTAATAGGCGACTGGTCCATACCGGGCAATGATGTGTGGCATTTCATTTTCACTCAGTATTCACAGATGACAGGGAGGTGGCCATTCTGTATTACTTCACTAGCTTGTGGGTTAACTATTGATGTATACTTTGTGTTTCTTCCTTCAATTTCCCAGTGCATGTGATAACAGTTTATGAAAATGGCATGCCGTAAGACCCACAGTGCATATTTAAAATGCCATTTCATACACAGCATCAGGTTATTTAAATACCCACACATGGGGTTAATGTCATTATGTTGAGCAAAAATTGAGAAAAATATGGCATAAGACATTTTCCAGTAATTTTGTTTCCACACATACTACAGTGAAATTTCATTCAGATTACCTCCAGCAATTCTGAATGTCACATTTCAGTACAGCTCTTATGGTAAAAAAGGTTAATTTGTCCTATGCTTAACTAATTAAGCACTACACCATTAAGGTTTCTGGAGGAGTGGATGTATAGATCCACATTTTAACCTTGGCAATAGTTGGAGGTCAGTGGTCAGCTTCACGCCCTGGCCGCTTTACCCCAGGGGAAAGAGCCTCTAGTACCCACTTGATAGGAGGGTGGGAAGACCACAGAGCCAGTCTGGATGACGTGGAGAAGAGAAAATTCTGGACCCTACCAGGACTTGAACTCTGATCACTCTGTCATACAACCCATAGCCAGTCGCTATACCAACTACGCTATCCTGGCTCCTTTCAGTACAGCTGTTACTTGTTTGAATTAAGAATTCCTATCTGGCATGTCTATTACAAGAGAATATTGTGATACCCATCTCACCAGCCCACTGGTGTGCTGCTTGTTACCTAGCAATGAGCTATAAACATCCGTCCTATTGATACGTGCACATATTGCAAGGTGTTTATCGAGCCGTTGCATGGCAATGCGTCGACATGTCACAATATCTTTGCCACCAGAAGACCTTAAGTATTGGTCTTTAAAACAGTATTAACGCCAATTATATGACAGAAATAACCTATCACTAGTGGTGGCAGAAGATTCTAGTATATTGCATACAAAATCTTAATAATAATTAAGGTGGCATTCATACAGCAGGACAATGGCCTGAACATGTTAAAAAGTTTAGAAATGGCCTGAAATGACAGCATGTGAACAATTAAAAATTGAATACTGGAAAATACTAGAAATGATTCTTAAACCAGAACAAAGGGGCATTAATAAAATCAAAGCTGTCAATAAATATGTAATATCACTTCTTGCATATTCATTTGACCAGTCAAATTCGATGCCACGGAACTGGATCTCTTCATATACTTAACACTAACCACCTGCAGTAATACTACATGCACCACTCTTTAAATCTGTAACTCTTTGCACTCTTATATCATAAGGATATGCACAGACAGATGTGCAAAAGGATAAAGCATGTTATGTTTACTGCTTCAAAATACAGGTGAATTACAACCAGAAGTTAGTCAAGGTCTGTTTTGTATTTCATCAGTGTTTTCCCATTGGTAATGGAAAGCTACATGATACTTATTACTTCCATGTGTCTTACAGTCCAAAGGTGTAACAGATTAGTTTCCAGAAATTTTCTCCCCAAATATGAGTATATCATACAGTGTGGTGAATCTTATAGTTTTGAATATATAGTACTTCTTTCAATTTTGTAAGAAATTTACAGTTGTTTCATTACACATAGTTTACAAGATGTTGGTGGAATATTCCACGAAAGACTTTTTGAATAAGTTAAAACTCAATTTACTAATTAATTCTAGTATTTAGGTTTTCATAGCCAGAGCTAAATGCATGGCTTTGGGTTTTGGTTCTTGGCCACACTGAATGTTCAGGGCTTTCCAGAGTTTTGGCAAACCATGCAGTTACCATCATCAGGGTTAATGAATTTCGGAGGGGTTGGCAACTTTTATACAGCTCTCACAACACAGTGTACTGGACATGAAGCTGTGACTGGATGTACAGAGGGTGGGATGCTAACTAGCGGGAAGTGAACATGTGGTTAGTGAAGAGAGCTGATAAAAAATATTCCAGTGACCAGGTGGTCCTGAAGAAAGGTGGGGAAAACATTAAAATGACACCATGTTTAGGGCAAGAGGTGATGGAAGAATTGTTTTCTCCCCCCCCCCCACATACACACACAAACGAACAGAAAAAGGAGTTCAGTGATTGTTAGATGAAGGTGGTTTGGCAGTGGATGGATTTGGGGGGGGGGGTGAAGACAGAATTTACTCAATCCATTTCCATCTTTGCAGATAGAGGACACCTCTCCTGATGATACAGGAGGTCCAGATATTGGCTATGACCTCTATTCTGTGAAAACAAATGCTGTGTTTTGTATCTGCACAGTGCTCAGCTACTGCTGAATGCTATTTCTCCAGTCTAGTGTTTCTGATATTCCAAAATCCTGGTGGGTATGTGGCAGACTGTTCAGCTGAGGTACACCTTACTACATAAGCACGGATCTTGTAAACTCTGGATTTTTTAGTCTGTGGCTGCCTGTCCTTGGTGGACTAAAGTGAGATGCCAGTTTTGTTACATTGTTTCTGGACTGCGTGAATGCATTTTTTTTTAGTGGCCTTGTGATGCAATTACATATGACATGTAAGGCAGGTATGCTGTTTGGTTCTTCTTGTTTTAGTTGCAGACCTGGCTGTGGATGCTCTGTTGAGATCCTGAAGGGACTACCCACTGGCTCAGAGAACAGACTTCATATGTAGTTTGACAGCCAGGTTGGACTCATTACAGACTGTTTTGGCTCTGCCTATTAACATGGTAATGATGGATCTCTCATGAGCCAGTGGATGGTGTACGTTGCCTGCATGTATCTGTAGATAGCATAACCCAGGGAGTCATCCAGACATCCAAAAGGGCAATAGTTGACCCCTTCCCATTTCCATGGTGAACCTGGTATCAGGGTGCCTGAAGTTAAAGTGGCCAAGGCACAAACTGTGAGACACAATACATGCACAAAAACATATTACCACTCAAATGACATCTAAAGAAACACATTACAATATGCATTGACAGCATTTGGTCAGAAATTAAAGTGGAGCTCCAGTGCGGCCATTCCTAGAATTTTCTAGCCACATCTTGTACATTCGTTACTCTAGGGTTATTTATGTCTCTTGTTTGAGCCAGTTTGCTGTGCATGCTCAGCAGCAGTAGAACATATCATACATACTTCATCACAAGCAAAGCACCGAGGGATGTTCAGCAGTTCTGCATAATGACGACCACAGTAAACTTCGCCTTTATGGTAGAAGTAAATTAGATCCACAAGCAACTCCTATGTACCAAACAAAAGACTGTGTCATGAAAAGATTGAAAGAAAGCACATAAATTATACTACTATATCCGGTATTCATATTTCAAATAACATTTTCATTATTATGCACTCTTGTTATTCAAAACTTTAAATAACTGCATAATAAGGCATGTGTTTAAGTACACCTACATTTTAGCTTCGAAAACATGACTGATACACATGAAGTAATTTTGTATGTTATTTAAAGATCCCATACCAAATGCAGAATTTAGATAGCAATGACTGAATAGGATTATGAATGGTAAATTATGAAACTGATTATCTGTATCTGTATCTTTATTTTAATTCCATAGATCCCTAGTAGCTACCAAAATCATCAGATATGGAACATGTCACATATGCATACAGTAGTTCTAAACACAGAACTAATCACCTTAAAACTACATTCATAAAAGAAACAATAATATACATAATTCAGTAATTTAGCAAGCATATATGACTCATCAACTTGACAGTAATACTTTATTAAGATCACAGCTTAGGTTATATAAACAAATAACAGATTTTAATCAATTAATTTATACAGTGTACTATATAAACAGCACTATAAATTACATGTCATCTGTGTTGCTACTGAGTTGAACAATCTGGATGACATTTAATATGTTAGATTTGTCCCTCAAAATTATAGATAACTTTCAATATTCTGCTGGAATAATACTGTCAAACAGGCAACGACTACTCCATTCATCGTCTGATCTTCACATTTAATTCCACACTAAACATCTGCAGATGATCATTAAACAAGCTCCAAAATAAATACATGTGACCGCCACCATTAGTGGCTGTTTCCCCTCTTCTGTCTTCTCTCATACAAGTATTTTATTTTCGTCAAAGCCCTTGCATCCAGTTACTTATTTTTTTAGTACACTATATCCACTTTATAACCAAGTTAAAAGGTAAAAAGTAAGTAAAGCTATCCCTGTACCAGGCCGTGAAGGCCCATAGGGTTGTGAGACGTTGAGGGTCCCACACTATCTAGACAATCAGCTCAGATTGAGGTAAGGTTGTGAGCCTTACGCGCCGGCTGCGCTTTACTCCCCAGGAAAATTATTTAATTAATTCCTGGTACTCATTTCTGTTAGAGGCTGAGTAAACCCCAGGGCCTAGTGCAGCTGGAAGGATTAGGTATTTCTATTTTTTGGTTTTGAGAATATATTCTAATTGCATACAAACACTTACCTCACAAGTACAGCACACAAAACACTGTGGATGCCAGGCTGCTTGTTCACCTGCTCGTTCTGCCAGTACACCAACTTCACCCGCTAACAGTGGTTTTTTGCACTTGTGACAATCCAAATGGTAATCTTCAAGTTCAGATGATTCATCTACTAGCCCTGTTGTAATAATAAAAAAAAAAAATGCATAACATTAATATATAAGTAATATAAATAATATGTAAAGCAGAAACATAAAACTAATTTCAGAATTCCCAACATGAAAAATCATACCAAAAACTTGGTGCAGACAAAAAGAATGGCATGGGATACAGTCCTGAGGAGATAAGAGCACACTTTCCTCCCTGGAACATAAAGTCACAATATGCGATTCTTGCAGCAGTTAAAATTGAGACTGTGGTCTTCTTGGATGTGATGCTGTATATTTCCATAAATTATGGTGTCACTTATCAACAGAACTTAATGTTAAACATGAAATCACCCCACAACCTCTCTATTACAGTAGCTTCCAAATTTATTTCATCCAGAAACCATATAAATGTAGTGGACTACAGAAGAATGAAAAGACCACCACTACCATTAACACAAGGGTCTGTCTTTACTTTCTATTTTTTCACAACCTCCACCCAAATATTTTACTACTACAATGAATTTGCAACTGTATGGATACAGTGATCATAAGTGATTATATGGATAAGGTTCGATTGCTATTGGACTAGTACCAATTTATGTAAAAATCATCCCATTTTAAGCATATCTGAAAGCTAGCCACCGATAAGCAAATCCATATCATTCCTACACCCTGGACAATTATAATATCAGTGGACCACTTACATCAATGGCCATCATCACTGGACTGTGCTGCTTCTTAATGCATCTGCACTACTATCATACACGGGAAAGCTGATGTAAGATATGTGTATCAGTTCAAGATGCATACTACAGTGAAGGTAGACATGGGAATGGAATTTAAAAATATGAGTGAAAGCGCTCTTACATTCTTAATGTATTTGTAAGGAACAACACACACACACTCTCTCGCTATTAATCACAATGGCACAAATTCAGATGTCACTGTGGAAGTCTATCGAAGTCTTGAGGTTTCATATTGCTCTGTTCACTCATGTTTTCATTTTTGGGTGATGACTTCATGCTGTAGTCAGCTGGTCTGCCAATGTTTCAGAGAAACTAAAAGCTTCTGTATTTAAGACAAATTAACTGGCAGCAGATTTAGTCTCCATATTTAAAATACAGTACTCGATGGTCACAGGGGCAGTATATCAGAACAGAACCTGAATTTTACCACTCTATCATGGCCCAATGCAGTAAATATGATTACTACATCTATTAATTTTTCCAAAATGCTGGCAAACCTGGGTATCACAATACTGTCACTGTGATGGAACTTCATTACAGTGACAAAAATCATCAGCAAACTCAGTCTCCTAACTTTACTTATATGGAAAATCATGAATAAGACAAGAACATTCTTCAGGCACATTCATCATTATGAGTAATTCCTAGTCACAACTTTTTTCTACAACATTTTCAGTGACTGTATCTGTAGTTTTGCTTCCCACCTATTTACAACAGGCATTCCATATAGGCTTCATTAACTGCCCCTTATCTAGGAGATGAAAGTCTACAGTCCAGGATCTGAGTACTGTATAAGTGAAGAGAATATACTGAACCTAGAGGCAGAAGTGCTTAGTGTGATGTGCAAGGATATTTAATGTCCTTTAAAAAAATTAACTGGCAAACTTCTCAAAATGACATACAGTTACACAAGGGGATGTTTCCAGGACAGCATTAACAAGAACTGATAGCTTCAAAAGTCAAACTTCCCTCAAATTTTATGCAACAAGAAATGTCCACATGAAATCATTTCACTATAGTAACTTGCTTCACTCTAATGTGTCACTTGGTTAGTGAACTGAGGTTGGAAATGTCTGTGATTGCACTGCATACTGAAGGTGAAAGCCACTGAATTATAAATATGACAACAACAAAACAGAGGTACTTAAGACTTGTAAAACCTAGACCCATTGCTAGACATTGCTAAGCTGCTATACAACAGAAGTTGCTAAGTAATGACTCTGCAAACAACAGCCACTGCTAGCCAATGGCTGAGTAGCATCACGTGGGCATCCCAACAGACACAAAGGCAACAACTGCACAGCAACAGATGAACTGTATTTTCTGTGTGGTCCATGTCAAGACGTTATAAGCAGGCCAAGTTACGAGCTGGAGAGATTTGGTTGGCTGGTGAAAGAGTTAGATAACCGCTGGGGTTATTGTTGTGAGCTGCTGCTGTTAGAAGCTAGTAGATGAAGCCGGAAATAGTTCAAGAATTCAGGGAAAGATGAACATCCACCATTGAAAGCCACTACCAAGCAACAGCTAGTAAAGACTGTACCAGACTGAGAAGACATAATGTGTCCTGTAGTGGTGTCAGAAATGTGTAGAACAGTGACACTATAATCTTTACTTGCAGTCATGAGTTGTAAGAGTTCAAAAAATTTGATTACCAATCCAAACCCCATCTATAGTCACTAAAATCTTGACCATACATCTCTGCGAAGTTGGTGGCTCAACAAAGAGTGAGGTCAGAAGACAGTATGGTTTCATTTCTTTGACTTCATGGTTCAGACAATGCTAAAGTTGCCAAAAATGTTGAATTATCCTCCCTTAGCTTCGCATTTCTGTAACATCCACTTCAAAAAAAATGAACTGCACATCAATATTGTCACGTATCATGGTAACACAACATGAAATTAATGGGTTCCAGATTAGAGGAAGCTGTTTACTGAATAAGTCGTTTACAATTACAATTACAATTACAATCACTCTGAAATAACATCTTCCAGATGATGCAACCAGACGAATCTGTCATCTTATGGTTCTCAGCCGAGCTGGTTTCTTCTGTTCTCAGATCTGCTCTGTTCGCCTCCGTTCTCAGCTCTTCTCGTTTCTCCTCTGACCTGTTCTGAACTTTGGTCTGTTCTGTTTGGTCTCTTACATTCTACAGTCGGAGAGCCTAGAAGACACCTTCATCAACGTTTCTGTTTCATGTGTTCTATCTGCCGGTTGCTAATGTTTTTGTTGCTGCAGGAACTTCACTAGTTCTGGTTCTTTACCTGTGTGTTAATGTCTGTTATGTACGCGTTGTCATGTGAACCTGTTTCATTGTCACCCTGACGATACAGAAACGAGGAAACCAAGCCATTGCCTAACAATGGACACCTTCTGCGACTCAGATATCTTAGCTTTTAAGCAGCATGTCATAATATTAAATTTTCAAACCTTCGTGCTGTACTGTGACATAGGCAGATGAACTTGAAGATCAAGTATTTCAATCATCTTCAAATATTATGAGCTTCTTTTAGAAAGAGCATTTTTACAAACTTCATAAATTCTTGTCATAAGGCTTTTAAGGTTGCACTGTATTGTGTCATCAAAAAGGCATGTTCCTATTTTATTCCTATTTATATTTAATGCAATAATAGATTTAGAGAAAGATATGTCTTATTTAACATGCAAAATTATCAATACTTTTTATTCCTTTCATTTTACGGTAGTGACCATTCCTAGCTAACAAGACAGAGAACCACTGCCAAAGTACATTATATTAAAAAATTGAAGAAAAAATCCTCATACCTGTTAGCTTCTCAAGTTTCCCTGCAAGTTCATGTTCTACAGTTGCAGACTCAGGCTGTTCTTGTGCCAGATGGCTCTGCTGCATCACAAGAGCTGATTTGGGCATTGAGTCCCCAGCAATAGGTACAGAATGCACTACCTGTCCTGAAGTGCTCGTTAAATAGGGAATAAATTTTGCATCCTGAGGAATGACACCTGAATTCTCTATCTGTGGAAACCCTAGAACACTATTTGGACACTCAGACACAGAACTGTCTTCTGACACAATACGAACATCGCTGTTTAAGGGGAAAGAATGTGAAGAAGGTTTACGCCCTGGAGCTGCTGAAGAATATGCAACATCATATGAAGAATGTCCTACAGACAAATCCCTATCTTTCAGGAAGCTGGTACCATTAATTCCACCCTGCTGAAGGCAAGGAAATTTTAGCTTATCACTGTATCCTTCAACAAAATTGGCACCACTGTTATGATTTTCAACCGTGGAAATGTATCCATGCGGAGCTGAAGGACCACTCCTATGAAAGCGACCTGCCATTGGTTCAGTGGTTTGTACACTCTCAGCTTCTATTTGCGTTGAAAATGATACACCTGCTGGATGTCTGGAAGCTCTGACTTCATGTCCTGCAGCCTGTTTATTTTCCCTAGGAATATCAACTTCTAAGTCTGAGCTACCAGATGGGGTTATATATTTATTTCCCACAACTTCATTAGAACCTTCCCTTGGGATGTCCACTGCCTTTGAATGTTGACTAACAAGTCCAACAGGTATCTGTGTGGAATAGGCAATTTCATGTGCCTGTTGCTCTGACACAAATGTTCCATCTCTAGCATGTGTCATTGTCTGGTTAGGCTGTCCAATAGAAATCTGATTAGGAAAAGGAAAATTTGTATATTGATTCTCATCTTCAGTGGACAATGGAGTGCTGACAACTCCCAATGTTTGAGCAATACTTTTACCTGGAAATTCTGTGGAATACTGTATACTTTGTTTGGAATTATCTGCTGAGAAAACCAAATCATGACCCTGTTGGTCAGTAACAAGCTGTGCGTCAGTGTGACCAGTATTAGGAGGTAGAGGAAAAAATGCACTGGGTGTCTTTAAACCCAAGTATACTGCACTGGATGAATGAGATTCAGGAGGAGGTGGAGGAAAGCTATCTGAACTATTTTTGGTATAATTCTGAGAAGCAAAAGGCCGTGGTACTGGAAGCAAAGGCAAAGACCTGAGGCATTGAGCAGA
This sequence comes from Cryptotermes secundus, assembly GCF_002891405.2. Classification (NCBI taxonomy): domain Eukaryota; kingdom Metazoa; phylum Arthropoda; class Insecta; order Blattodea; family Kalotermitidae; genus Cryptotermes; species Cryptotermes secundus. The sequence goes on from NW_019720589.1 coordinate 40,684, forward strand.
CTGTGAAGTTGCTATTCTAATGGGTTTACTGTCTCCTGTCACAGACGAATGAGCCAGTGTGAGAGATCGGCATTGAGCTGGCTCCAGATATGGCACTCGTTGTTCAACGTACAGACCTGGAATCTGTGAGAGCAAAATTCAGATTAATTATACTATAATTCATTATTTACATGTGAAAATCACTTTACCACATAATATTGTATCTCAACATCCTGCTGCATTAGTAAACTACTCTGTGTGTGTGTGTGTGTGTGTGTGTGTGGGCGTGCACACACAGGAACACACACACATGCAGGAGGCAGGAATGCAGGTGTGTGCATGCAATAGTCTTCAGCACACCTTAACAGGTTACTGGCCGAACCACCACATAGACCATGCTTTCATGCAATTTTACAATTTACAACATGTTTTAGCCACACAGGGTCATCATCAGATATATATGCATATATGATGATTTAAGTAAATTGTCATATTCTATCATAATAGCTAGGGGGGGCTGTATGTTCAAAAATTCATTATTACAAAAATCAATTTGGTTCTTATTAAAATAATCATCATATATAACAATTGTAAAATAATTTAAAATTATAATTTGAAATTATTATATATGTTAAATTAATTTAACAGGAACCAAATTGGTTTCTGAAATAGTAAACCTCTGGATGTATCACCCACATGGGCTATTATGGCACAGTGTAGCAATTTATGCGAATCACCACACAGACCTACTAAGAGTCATGTGGTTGAAACATGTTCTGAATTTACATGAATGCAGAGACACAAAGTGGTGATCTGACCAATCATCTGTGAAGTTGCAATGAAAACTGCATGCATATACATAAGTACACATACTGGTGTGGACAAAATAATGGAAACACTAAGAAACTGAGGAATAAAATTTGCGTTGGCTACATTTACAGAACTCAAGTCAGCAACACTGAATGTTCTTCAATTTCTTGAGACTCTCTAGTGCTTGTGTTGAGTGACAGCCTGTGTGAAAGAATCAGAAAATGGGAGACTTGTCTCATTTTGAAAGAGGACAGATCATTGGTGCAAATCCAGATGGAGCATCTGTGACAAAAAGTGCCACATTATTAGGTGCATCAAGAACAACAGTTTCTAAGGTTATCTTGGCATACATAAATCATGAGAAGATAACATCAGGGAGGAGGAACAGTGGGCAAAAATCAGGAATGACAGAAAGAGATCACTGTATATTGAGGATTGTTTTGAAAAATCACAGAACTACTGCAGCACTGGTGATGGCAGAGCTGAATGTTCATCTTGAAGACTCCATTTCCAGAAAAAACTCCCCAACATAGGCCTCAAAATCGAACATCCACAGTAGGGCTGCAACTGCTAAACCTCAGATTACTGAAAGTAATGCACAGATGCATAAGCACTGGTGTCATGACCATAAACCTGGACATAAGACCACTGGAAATGCACACTTGATGCAGGCAGATAATTATCCTTCAAGTTGTTCCCTACACCAGGAAGCCTTTACATTTGAAGAACACCCAAGAAAGCATACAATCTGGCATACCTGGTGCCAACAGTGAAACACGGGGACTGACAGTTATGTTCCAGAAACAAACCAACAATCGTGGCAGTGGAAGAGCCGACAATCACAAGCAAAAAGGGGCAGCAGGTCCAAAGATCAACAAAGACCATGTAAATTGTTTGTTTCGACATGAAGGGAATTGTTCACCTTATATAAGTTTCTCCTAACATTACAGTCAACTTTGACTTTCACTGTGATGTTTTGAAATGCCTGAGAGAAAATGTGCTACAAAAAAGACCAGAATTTTGGCACAACCACAACTGGCTCCTTCATCACAACAATGTGCCCAACAACACGTCCTTGAAAACTCCAAAGTTTGTGACTAAGAGCAACATGGTCATCATTCCCCATTCTCCCTATTAGCCCTATGATTTCGCTGTTTCCCAAATTGAAACTGAAAGTGAAGGGACAACTTTTTGAAACAGTGTTTGACATCCAAAAGGAATCACAAGTGGTATACAACAGATTTTACGAAAATGACTTCAACTTCCACAGTGCTTTTGAAGCATGGAAAAAACAATGGGATTGCTGTATAAGTTCCCAAGGAGACTACCGTATTTACGCATGTATAGGCCGCACATTTTTTGCCAAAAATTCAAGAGGAAAACTGGGGTGCGGCTTATATTCGAAATATTCGAAATCACACTTCATTTAAAAAAAAATTAATGTTGCCAAATTTCGGAATAATTTCTACTCCTGAAATAATATTCCAAGAAAATTATTTTTTCTATAATTTGTCTGAAAATTGTGCTGCAGCCTATACACGCACGCGGCCTATACATGCGTAAATACGGTATTTTGAAGGTGATGGCAGCCAAAATTGGGTTTCTTTTTTTACCTAGTCTGGGAACTTTCCAATAATATGATCATTCATTCCAATAGTATCTCGTGTCACAAGTAACACTTTACAACAGTTAAATACTTAGTTACAATGCTTTCCACTGTTGCACCTTCTCATCAAATTTGATACAGTTGTTGATTTTTGTTAAATGGAAAGAAAAGCTAGTACAGACTATGCAATATATGTTATAAAAGTAAATTATTACCTTAGTAACTCGACCTTGTCCCACAACATTGTTCTTCAAATTTTCCAAATACTGCTGATGCCTGAAATAGAACAAATCATGTGCATGTAGTAAACCCACATTTTCTTGTTGTGAGAAAGAAGACAGTAAAACAGTAGAACTCTTCTGCATAAAAATTTCCAACCTGATCTCAAATACTTAGACATGTTTCTAGAAGGCTGATTCCAAAGAGTGCCCTGTGAAATTCTAGATTCCATGAAGGAATATCATCAGTTTTGCAGATCTGATTACAAACCCACCAGCCCCAAATCCACTTTATGTTAAAATTATAAACCAAGAGAACTGTTTCCTCAAATGATATGACTTCTAAGTTGTTTCCCCCCCCCACCTCCATGAACTCCATTCACTTCGGTTTTTCTAGATCTTACACATACGGTAGGACTCCTTGGGCGAGTGATCAGTTCATCGCAAGGCCTCTACCTGTAGACAAACACAGAAAAACGCACACAAACATCCATGCCCTGAGTGGGATTCGAACCCACGATCCCGGCTTCCAAGCAAGCGAAGACAGTGCATGCCTTAGACCACTCGGCTACCGTGACCGGCATGACTTCTAAGTATGTTTTCATGTGCATGAGTGACTCTTGACAGGCTTTTGGGTAACTGATTTATTGACCACTTATGGATCATAACTACAATTATAACAGTCTCATTGAGTTACACGCTGTAACTACAGCACACTTAAAGCCTTCTCAGACTTCACTAGTTGTTTCCTGGTAACAGGTTTTAACACTTTCTGTTTATGCCCTTACTGTCTGACTCATATCCCTCACTTCAACAACTGAACTCAGTCTTCACTTCATCCCGCTTATAAATCCTCGGCACTGACCACCGTACAAAATATAATTTCCAGCAGTTTCTCTATTGTTGCCTGTTGATTTGTTCTGTGGAAACACGTTTGTTTGAGATTGTTACCTAGTAATAGGTCTACCCAGTATATTTTAAATATGTCCGTTACCAATGCCAGAGTTGGTATGTTAATCCAGATTACAGAACTGCATACTCCATGTTTGCATAATCTATTCCTTCAGACTCTGTGTATAACAAGTTTTGGTGTGCATCCCACAGAGAGTTGTGGGACACATAAATGTTCTATTTGCATACAGACAAACCAAAGTGGAGCCAGACATAGCCAATGAGTTAACATTTACATTTACATTTATTCAGCATTCCACAGATCCTTACATGGTTTCAAAACACCACGGATATAGAAGTAGTCAACATGAGTAAGCATAATTACATACTGCATCACATTTGTGCAATGNCAGCCATATATAAATATTTACAAAACATTTAACTGGAATGTATAAACGCACAAAACATTTCTACCACTTTTAATGCATGCTCTAAGTCCTGCATAAGTCCTTGTACGTGTACAATATAAATAGAACATACAGAAACATAATTTAACCAAAATGCACAGAGCAGCTTGCTGTTCAGCAAAAATTGCCAATAAATTTTCAATTTTCAGCCATACTGATGTGCAACATAATCTAGTTTGCACATGACCATGAACAGAATTTTTCATGGATCCCATAAGCCTTCTACAGATTTAGCCGAAAGTCAACGTACATGAATCACCAACTTGATTTAACTGTTCCCATTTTTAAGTAAGCTTCACAAACCTCAGAGAATGTCACTGATAATTCTGTGTATTACATTATGTAATGCAGCCTTTCTAATCTTGTTAAATATTACTTCGAAGAATCTGAGGCTTTGAAGGGCTAATTCACTTAACCTTTAAGGATGAATGTTATATATATCCACAGCAAGTAACACCCCATTGTGGCCGAATGTTATATCTATATAAGGCAGGACAGTGTTCATTTTGGGAGTGCTGACAGTTTGATCTTGGTTTGAAACCAAAACAAACCCACGCAAGGTCATGTCAGTTGTTCATTTGTTAGCTCTGAACAATGGAATTGTTTATCACGGAACTGGTTTCGATACTATTTATGTTTAGATATGACTGTTTATGACCTGGTAAGCCAAATAGAGCCCAGCTTTATTTTGAGAACTGAGGAGTAAATATTCAACTGCACACTCACAGAATAGTGCTTCTAGAGCTTTCAAGAAAGTGTGATGTATTCAAGGATTGGTTTTCAGTAGCGAATTATAAGTTAGGAAGTCGGTGTCAGATTGCTATGTATTTCTTTATCAGTTAAAAAGTCAGCGTCAAACTGTAATATATTTCTTTATATATAATTTTTATTTTGTGTCTCAGAAGAGATATACACCCACGGAGCCAGTATTACTTTGTGAGTAAAAGGCATCTTCGTAACTGTGACTTTCGGTATCAGTGTCAGACTGGCACTCTTCTCGACTTGTACTATAATTACTTCGCATCACTATTTTGCGAGTATCTAACATGTGAGAGTGTCGCTTTGTCAATCAACATAATTTATTCAATTTAGCTGGAAACCCCCTTCCCCCAGAAGATTTTCAATCGCATGAGGTGAATATCACAGTCAGTGATATTTCTCGGGGGAGGCAAATTTCATCTGGGGCCCAACTGAGTTGACTGGAGGTGAAACATTCACAACACTGGCCTACCAAACAAAAACAAAGACGTCGTCATGTGTGGTTGCTAAATAAGAAAAGCAGGAGCACAATTTTCTATTGTAAAAAGTATGAAGTGGCACACGCGCATCAGAGTGTGATGTATTGTAAACTGTGCAATGACACAGTTCAAACTCGCATAGAGTCTGAACAAAATATTATTGTATATAGTGTGATTATATTTAAAATATCTCCATGTCTTAAGGTTGAAGAAAAAGCTACGTTTAAGGCCTTTGGAATTTCATAACATATATAATAAAGATTATATTTTGCATTTTATGACAAAATAACCACAGTTAATTTTCATTTGTAAAAATTGCTCTTTTGTGTACATGTAGAAAATTTTATTGTCATTCAGGTTGTTTTTAGTTCGTATTTCTATGTTGCATAGAACAGAAAATATGTAGTTTTTTCTGAAAGTCTTCAATGTTAAAGACTTGGGGCCATTTATATTCCGGCAGCAGAGGGCTGCCAGCAATTTAAAAGTCCGTATGTTAAAGGTTACACACTAACCCCTGTATCTCATCTGGAGTCAGACCATGGCACTTGGAGGCATCTAAGTCATGCAGAGGTACTTGTTTCTCCAGTTGTTGGCGTCGAAATAGTGCACCATCACTCCCGGATATTGGGAGCTTCGAATGAGGCAACTGTTGCATATACTCTGCTGCCTGCAGATGGAAAAAATTATGTAAAATGTCTCCAATTCGAATAACACAGAAACTGTTATGGATGCAACAGAAATACATCTACATTACCATCACTAATTAGCAAGTTCCTATAACTAGTTCTGGGGCCCACTCAGCCTCCTAAAAAATGGATACCAGGGGCCCTTTCCTTGGGGTAAAGAGGCCAGGGCATGAAGGTGACCACTCACCTTCATGCCAAAGTCAAGAATACATGGACCTATGCATCCACTTTCCTATATGCATTCATGGCATAGTGCTTAATTAGTTAACATTATAAGGGGGTGAACCCTCTTGGCCCTTGCACCTTGACCACAGTGATCTATTATGCTTCTTAGTTAACCTTAACATTTAATAAGATCTAGAAGTCTGTGACAATGGTACTAACACAAATATATATTCCTGGACATTATCCATTGTCCTGTTTTTATTTAAAACACAACGTTTCAGAGACTGAATTCTGTCTACATCTTCAGGAAAACCTACTCAGATGAGCCAAATAGATAGAGCTAGTCCCTATCTCTGGAAACCTGCACCAACACAAGACAGGGTATACAATCCAAGCACAGCAAATTAAAAAACTCCACATGCATGAGGCCTAGCACCAGAGTACCATCGCAGAAGTACAAAAACTACAACTCCATCCAGTGTAGATTAAGTGGTAAAATTTGTGTTTTTATGATGGTACCATACAGAGAATTTCTCTCTCCAGTGACAACTTCTATTCTGATAGTACTCTGGTGCTAGGCCTAATATGTGTGGAGTTTATTAATGCTCTAATTTTTTTGTCTCAGTTCTCACAGATGGTTTGTGTTGTGCTTCATTTGTATACCCTATCTTGTGCTGATCCATGTGTCCAAAAATAGGGAGTAGCTCTACTGATTGGGCCGAAATGAATAGGTTTTACCTGAAGACACAGACAGAGTCCAGTCTCCAAAGCGCTGTGTTCTAAATAAAAACAGGAAAATGGATGTCCAGAAACATAATATTTCTTTACCATTTACCCTGCACATACACTAACAGTCCATAGATTAATTACCTCCATGGTCCAGGCTTTTTCCTTCATGATATGACAGTTACTTAGTTGGTTAACAAGTATTTCTTACTTTAAGAAACATGAGAAGTTCATTACCATCTCTATGATGCCATATTCATTCCCGAAGCAGCCAAGCAGCCACTATGACTTTTCCAGTTAATAATGCTGCTCACAATATTCTTGGTTTTGGCAGCGAAGGGTCATGCCATTCTTTGCTACTTAATGGTTTATGGCATAAGATAATGCAATCATGATACATAGCCTATGACAATTCATCCAAGAAAACTGCCACCCTCTTCACAGTGAGCCAAAAAAGGCCCTGCACATGTCGAGATACAGCTACTCAATTTCAAGTGTCAACTCACATGACGATAATGCTTTATTAGACATTCTGCTTCTGCAATGCCATCAGGAGTGATGATACTGTGTGCTCAGCCTGGCCAAAAAGCATCATCAAACTCCATCTTTAAACTTCAACAGCCACTAAATGATGTGATCATCAGATAAACACGTATCATCATACATAGCCTTATAAGTTATTAGTGTTCAATAAATTCAATATTAAATATTCAATCCGGGGGCATACGGCAGCGTAGTTGTTTAAGGCACTATGCTACAAGCCACAAGATTGTGGGTTTGAGTCCTGATGGGGTGGATTTTTCTCCCAATTTATCTTATCCTTCCAGCCACACTATGGCCCTGGGGTAAAATCAGCCTCTAAAAGAAACGAGTACCATGAATCTTCCTGGGGGGTAAAGGTCAACCAGCGTGTAAGGCCAACAACCTTACTGCCATGTGAGCCGAATGTCTAAAAAAAATGTGGGAGCCTCAACATCTCACAACCCTATGGGCCTTCACAGAATGTTACAGAGATAGCTTTACCTTTTTAATATTCAATCCAAACCCCAAGTCTAGTTACTAACACATGACAATACAATGGGTGAGCAAGATGCCAGTCTTTACTGCTAATTTATCCTGGGAAAAAGAGCTCCAATTATCAACTGGATAGGAGGGTGGGTAGTCCTCAAAAGTGATATAGACACTATGCTGGAGAGAAAAATATCTTACACCTGCCACAAACTGAACCATGATTCTATGGTTGTCCAGCCAATAGCCTACTATGAAACTTGCTGTTCAACTGCATACCACAATAGTACTCGTATAAGAGTAATGGAATTCAAAACTGAAAACAAAGAATTTAAGTAAGCTGAGCCTTGAACCATCACTATACTGATCACAACATGTCTGTTTTGTTAACTGCATGAATGACGCATATTAGAAAGTTATGCAGTGATCGCTGCCAAAATATCCGATGCATTCATGGTGTGGCTATACTTCCTTCTCATTTGAACTCTCTGTACTTACCAACACACTTTAAGGGCCTATAAAGTAGAAGAAACCTTAAAACGCAAACTCCATTCAAGGAAATTTGCTTTCATGCCTGTCATATCTTTTAAATTGCACACAACTTACCACATCCTCAGGGACATCAGGAGGAACCCAATCAAATGCAATGCTTTTATTTCCAGTAAAATTAGAACCTCTAAGAGCACTGCCTCCAAATGGACTGGGAACACTTGCTGATGACTCAGGCACTTTGATGTTCAGAACTACAGCAAAGGAACCATGGCATGTACAGCTTCATCAGTTTTCACATTCATCAACATCCCTCAAGAGTGAACAAAGCACCAAGCATAATTATTCAATTATTAATATAAAATGCATCCATAATTAATACTTTGGAGGTATGATCGGAATATATTGAGAAAAATACAAAACTGCTACAAACATTAAAACATTGAATTAAAAAGACGGAAGAATACAAGTATCACAACTTACCTAACACAACTGAAAATTAACTTAATGAAAGGATGTTTTTAGAAAGTTGAATTAACTTAAAAATGTACATTGAAAATAGTGTTCAATCAATCCCCTGATGTCACAAATTCATGATTAAACATACCAGTAAACAAAAGCATTGCAACACGTGGTGTATAAGGCACTTTTATTGTATAACAGCTAATAAAAATATAACAGCTGTGAAAAACATATAATCTGACTTGGCAAATTTTGGAAAGTACAGAGAGAGAAAGAAAAGACACATTAAAATTGAACCGTATATGGGAATAACAGGAGGAATATTTCAATTTCTCTTATTATAAACTCTTAGAACATTTGGAGAAATACAAAGAAGATATGGATTCACATACAGTAGCCAATGTTTTGGAATTTTGATGGGTCGGTTGTAACAGACAATCTGCTTTTGGAGAAATTAATTTATAGAATCACTAGGAGGTGGTAATCACTGCAACAGAAAATGCTTCGAAATCACATGGTAATTAAAACAGCCTCAAAAAATGTGAACATGTAAGAATACCAATATTCTTTCAACTTACATGCACCTGTACGTTTCTTCTTTCCAATGCCACTGTTGGCAAAGAGGATTTCAAATTGCTCATAACCCTCATCATCTCTCACATCATGTTCCTCCTTCTTGCATTTACAGTTACGACACAATTTTCTGTAAAATGACACATTTATAACCAAAAAGACAATTCATAACCAGAACAGAGCAATACTACAAGACCAAAACACTGCAGCTCGATTAAGCAACCTCATTATTTCAGACAGCAAACCAAAATGGCTCATGATTACATCTAATGGAGGCAAGATGTAATGACTTAGCACTGATATATGAAACATTTTTGCAACATATTGAAAGCAACAACATTTAAGTAGAGCAACAGTTCAGTTTCAGACCTTCTATATCAACAGATATGGCCTCCTTATCCTCTTAAACATATCTGGAGAGGACTGACTGAGGAGATATTAAATGCGCTGAATAACAGAATGACGGCTGGAGGCATCTTTTGTGACTTACTGAAAGCTTTTGTGTTAATCACATTTTATTAACAAAATTACAATTTTATGGAATAACAGGAACATCTCTTAAACTAATTATATCTTACCTAGTGGATAGATACAAATGGGTGATCTTAAACAATAATTCCTGTTCAAACTGGGGAGAGATAGAGCATGGAGTCCCACCCACAGGGATCAATACTTCTTCCACTGCTTTTTTACTTTACATTAATGACTTACAAAAAACAATAAATGATAATTCTGAAATTGATATATTTGGAGATGACACTAGTTTAATCATTATTACCCTTAACCCTACAAACTTTAAAAGAAGCGTTAACAACGTTTTTCAAGATATAAATACGAGTAGATGGTTCACCAATAATTCATTGTCACTAAATGTCGATAAGACACAATTTATGCCATTTATAACTAAGACTAGTTTTTAATCAATTATAATGAATGAGAACAAGAAAATAGTTAATATTTGTAATTTAAAATTCCTTGGACTAACACTGGACAATACATTTTCTTGGAAGACTCGTACAGATACAGTTGTACCCAAACTAAGTTCAGCTTGTTTTGCGATTGGAACAGTTATGTCATTCTTGTCCCAAGAATCACTGAAGATGGTATATTATTCCTATTTTCACTCTATCATAACTTATGGACTAATATTTTGGGGAAATGCTTGTTATAGAAGTCAATCAATCAATCAATCTATTTGTTCTGAGAATCCATATTTGGAGATACAACCTCTGGATATAGAACAAGTCAATGACTACATATTAATATAACATACATATCGTACATGAGTCAACAATACTATAAAACTTAATTACCTATAGATTTCATACACATCAATCATACAACAATACATCATCCCACTTGCAACAATTCTATACCAAAAGAAACCCAACATCCAACATTGGTTATAGATTAAGTGAGGATAAGATATTTGTCATAACATAAAACAATAACACACTCACTTCAGAATTAAAGGGACATAAATTCATCAACTGAATAAATGGAATGTTTCAACAGAAAGGATTAGACTACGAAAATAATTATTAGAATTATGGTGGGGATTAGAGATATAGATTCATACTATCATTACAATCTCAGTATTATATTCACTTTCATTGTTTGTGATCAATAATTCAATTCAATTCTTTCAATTCTTTATTATTTATGTGTCAAGTCAACAGCCGCAAGGCCAATTACAGAAAAAGCACAGTGTAGATAAAAGTAATTACATTATAGACAAACACATTATAAAGTAAAAGATAAAATAATTCAATTCAATTCTTTATTATTTATGTGCCAAGTCAACAGCC